>NW_027203730.1:0-58607 GCF_024711535.1 Dipodomys merriami | reverse complement strand
TAAGACTTACCATCCGCCTAACCCTAACACTCACCCTCACCTTAACCCTCACACTAATCCTTACCCTCAACCTAACCCTAAACCTAACCCTCACACTAACCCTAACCCTCACCTAACCCTACACTTACCCCTCAGCCTAACCTTCTCCCACACCCTAAACCTAACCCTCACCCTAACCCTAACCCTAAAACTCACACTCACCCTCACACTCACCATCACCCTCAGCATAACACTAACCATAACCCTAATCCTAACCCTAAACCTCACCCTCAACCTAAAAGAAACCCTAATTCTTACCTTCACACTAATCCTAACCCTAACCCTAACCCTAACACTCACACTAAACCTAACCCTCACCCTAATCATAACCCTACCCCTTACCCTAACCCTCACCCTAAACCTAACCCTATCCCTAACCCTAACCTTCACCCTAACCCTCACCCTCACGCTAACCCTAACCCTAACACTCAACCATACCCTAAAGCTCACCCTAAGCCTTAACCTCATCCTCATCCTAAACCTCACACAAAACCAAACCCTCACCCTTACTCTAACCCTAACAGTTACCCTCACCCTTACCCTCACACGAACACTAACCCTAACCCTCACCCTAACCCTAAAACTCACCCTAACCCTAACCCTAACCCTCACCCTCAAGATCACCTTAAACCTAACCCTAACCCTCACCCTAAACTTCACTCTAACCCTAATGCTAAATCTAACACTCACCCTAACACTCACACTATCACTTACCAACACGATAAACCTAAACCTAATCCTAACCCTCACCCTCACCGTAACCCTCAAACTAACCCTAACCCTAACCCGAAACCCTCACCCTAACCCTCAACCTAACTCTAACACTAATCCTAACCCTAACCCTAACCCTAACGCAAACCCTTACAATAACCCTAACCCTAACCCTCACCTAACCCTCAGCCTACCCCTAAATCTAACACTGACCCTCACCCTAACCCTAACCTTCACCCAAACCTAACCCTCACCCTAAGCCTTACGCTCACCCTAACACTAAGCCTAACCCTAACAACAACCCTCCCAATAACCCTACCCTCAGCCTAAGCCTAAGCCTCACCCTAAACCTAACCCTACCCCTAAACCTCACCCTCACCTTAGCCCTCACACTAACCCTATTGCTAACACTAACCCTCACCCTAACACTAACCCTCACCCTAAACTTCCTCCTAACACTAACCCTAACCCTAACACTAAGCCTCAACCTAACCATAACCCTAACACTAATCCTAAACTCCACCCTAACCCTAACCCTCACCCTAACCCTAACCCTAACCCTAAACCTCACCCTAACCCTCACCCTCACCTTAACCCTAACCAAAACCCTAACCCTCAACCTAACCCTAACCCTAACCCTCACCCTAACCCTCACACTAACCCTATCCCTCACCCTAATCCTAACCCTACCCCTCACCTTAAACTTCCTCCTAACACTAACCCTTACCCTAACCCTAAACCTCACCCTAACCGTAACCATATCCCTCACCTTCACCCTCACCCTAAACTGAACTGTAACCCTAACAATAACCCTAACCCTAACCCTAATCTTAACCCTCACCCTCACCCTAACACTAACCCTAACCCAAATCCTCACCCTCACCCTAAGTCTCAGCCTCACCCTCAATCTCACCTTCACCTTAACCCTCACCCTCACCCTAGCCCTCACACTAACCCTAACCCTAACCCTAAACCTCACCCGAATAATCACCCTAACCCTCAGTCTAAACCTAATCCTATCTCTAATCATAATCCTCACCCTCACCCTCACCCTAACCCTCACCCTAACCCTTACCCTCACCCTCACCCTAACCTTAGCCGTAAACCTCAAATTAAAGCTAACCCTCACCCTAACCCCCACCCTAAACATAACCCTAACCCTCAAAATAACCCTAAAGTTCACCCTCAACCTAGCCCTCACCCTAACCCCAAGCCTCACCCTAAAACTCACCCTCACACCAGCCTCAAACTAAACCTAACCCTAACCCTCACCCTAACCCTAACCCTCACCCTAACCCTAACCCTCAGCCTAGCCTTCACCCTAACCCTAAATAACCCTCACCCTCATCCTCATCCTCACCCTCAGCGTAACACTAATCCTATCCATATTCCTAAATCTAAACCTCACCCTCACCCTAACCACCAAGATAATTCTTACCCACACACTAATCCTAACCCTAACCCTAACCCTAACTATCACACTAAACCTAACCCTCACCCTAACTGTAACCCTACCCGTTACCCTAACTGTCACCTTAACCCTAACCCTAAACCTCACCCTAAACCTCACCCTAAACCTCACAGTCACCCTAAACCTGACCCTAATCCTAATGCTAACCCTAACCATAACCCTCACCCTCACCCTAAACCTCACCCTACACCTCACTCTAATCCTAACCCTAACCCTCAGCCTAACCCACACCCTAACAATAACCCTAACCCTCACCATATACCTCACACTAACCCTAATACTAACCTCCACCCTCACCCTAACGTTCACCCTAACCCTAACCCTAAACCTAACCCTCACGCTCACCCTCACCCTCTCCGTAAACCTAAGCCTAACCCAAACCCTCACCCTAACCCGAACCCTAACTCTAATACTAACCTCCACCCCAACCCGAAAGTTCACCCTAACCCTAACCCTAACCCTAAGCCTCACGCTCACACTCACCCTCTCCTTAACCCTAAGCCTAACCCTAACCGTCACCCTAACCCTCCCCTTAACATTAAACCTAAACCTCACCCTCACTCTAATAGTAACCCTAAACCTCACCCTCACCCTAACTCTCAACCTTACTTTATCCTCACCCTAACCCTAACCCTCACATTAACCCTAATACTCACCCTAACCATAACCCTACCCCTAACCCTAACCCTCACCCTAACTTTTAGCCTAACCCTAACACTCTCCTAACCCTAACCCTAACCCTAACCCTAACCCTCACCTAACCCGGTTATGGTTAATAACCCTCAACCTCATCCTAACCCTCACCATCACCTTAACCTGCACCCTCACCCTAACCCTCACCTAATCCTCACCCTAACCCTAACATTACCTAACCAAGACCCTCACCCTCCCACTCACCTTCAGCCTAACCCTCACTCTCACCCTAGCCCTCACCCTAACAGTAACCTTAACCAAAAAATTCACCCGCACCCTCAGCCTAACCCTAACACTATCCCTATTCCTATCCCTAACCCTCGCCCTCACCCTAACCCTCACCATAACCCCTAACCTCACCCTCACCCTAACCCTAACAGTAACCCTCACACTAAACCTAACCTCACCCTAATCCTAACCATACCCCTCATCATAACTCTTACACTAAACCTAACTCAAACCCTCACCCTAACCCTAACCCTCACACTCACCCAGGCCCTCGCTCTAACCCTTTCCCTCACCCTAAACCTCACCCTCATACCACCCTCAAATTAACCCTAACCCTAAACCTCACCCTAACCCTAAATCTCACCCTAACCCTAATCCTCACCCTAACCCTCAACCTAACCCTAACCCTAAAACTCACACTCACCCTCACCCTCACCATCACCCTCAGCGTAACACTAACCATAACCCTAACCTAACCCTAAACCTCACCCTCACCCTAAACGTCACCCTAATTCTTACCTTCACACTAATCCTAACACTAACCATAACCCTAATACTTACACTAAACCTAACCCTCACCCTAACCATAACCATACCCATTACCCTAACCCTCACCCTAACCGTAACCCTATCCCTATCCCTACCCCTAACCTTATCCTTAACCCTCACCCTAACACTAACCCTAACCCTCACCCTTACCCTAAACCTCAAAATAAGCCTTAACCTCATCCTCACCCTAAACCTCATACTAAACCTAACCCTCAGCCTAACTCTAACCCTAACCGTCACCCTCACCCTTACCCTTACCCTCATGCTAACACTAACCCTAACCCTCACCCTAACCTAAAACCAACCCTAACCCTAACCCTAACCCTCACCCTCAAGCTCACCTTAACCCTAACCATATCCCTCACCCTAAACTTCACTCTAACCCTAATGCTAACTCTAACACTCACCCTAACCCTCACACTATCACTTACCCACACGATAAACCTAAAACTAACCCTAACCGTCACCCTCACCTTAACCTTCAACCTAACCCTAACCCTAACCCTAACCCGAAAGCCTCACCCTAACCCTAACCATAACTCTTACACTAATCCTAAACCTAACCCTCACCCTAAAGCTAACCCTTACCCTAACCCTAACCCTAACTCTCACCTAACCCTCAGCCTAACCATAACCCTAACCCTGACCCTCACCCTAACCCTAACCCTCACCTAAAACCTAAACCTCACTCTAACCCTTATCCTCAACCTAACACTAAGCCTAACCCTAACACCAACCCTCCCACTAACCCTAACCCTCAGCCTAAGCCTAAACCTCACCCTAAACCTAACCCTAACCCTAACCCTCACCCTCACCTTAGCCCTCACACTAATCCTATTGCTAAACCTAACCCTCACCCTAACACTAACCTTAACCCTAAACCTCACCCTAAGCTGAACCCTCACCTTAACCCTAACCAAAACCCTAAACCTCACCCTATCCCTAACCCTACCCCTCACCCTAAACTTCCTCCTAACACTAACCTAACCCTAGCCCTAAACCTCACCCTAACCGTAACCATATCCCTCACCTTCACCCTCACCCTAAACTGAACTGTAACCCTCACTCTAACCCTAACAATAACTCTAACCCTAACCCTAATCTTAACCCTCACCCTCACCCTAACACTAACCCTTACCCAAACCCTCACCCTCACCCTAACCCTCAGCCTCACCTTCAACCTCACCTTCAACCTAAACCTCACCCTCACACTAGCGCTCATCCTAACCCTAACCCTAACACTAAACCTCACCTGCACCCTCACCCTCACCCTCAGCCTAAACCTAACCCTATCTCTAATCATAACCCTAACCCTCACCCTCACCCTAACCCTCACCATAACACTTACCCTAACACTCACCCTAACCTTAACCGTAAACCTTACACTAAAGTTAACCCTCACCCTAACCCTCACCCTAAACATAACCCTAACCCTCATCATAACCCTAAAGTTCACCCTCAACCTAGCCCTCACCCTAACCACAAGCCTCACCCTAAACCTCACCCTCACACCAGCCCCAAACTAAACCTAACCCTAACCCTCACCCTAACCCTAACCCTAAACCTAACTCTCACCCTCACCCTCATCCTCACCCTCAGCGTAACTCTAATCCTATCCATATTCCTAAACCTAAACCTCACCCTCACCCTAAACATCACCCTAATTCTTACCCTCACACTAATCCTAACCCTAACCCTAACCATAACTCTCACACTAAACCTAACCCTCACCCTAACTGTAACCCTACCCCTTACCCTAACCCTCACCTTAACCCTAAAGCTAATCCTCACCCTAAACCTCACAGTCACCCTAAACCTGACCCTAAACCTAATCCTAACGCTAACCCTCACCCTAAACCTAACCCTCACTCTGACCCTAACCCTCACCCTAAACCTCATCCTAATCCTAACACTATCCCTCAGCCTATCCCACACCCTAACACTAACCCTAAACCTAACCCTCACCCTAAACCTCACCCTTACCCTAATCCTAACCCTCACCCTAAACCTAACCCTAACACTCACCCAAAAACTCAACCTCACCCTCACTCTAACCCTAACCCTCACCCTAACCCTCACCATCACCATAACCTTCACTCTTACCGTAACCCTCAATCTCACCCTAACACTCACCCTTACCCTTATTCTTCCTCTCACCCTAACCCTCACCCTAACCCTAACCCTCAACCTAACCTAACCTGAACCCTCACCCTAGCCCTCAACCTAAAGCTAATGCTAACCCTAACACTCACCCTAACCTTAACCCTTAACCTCACCCTAAACCTAACCCTAAAACTAACCCTCACTCTCACCCTAAACCTCACCCTAAGCCTAACCCTCACCCAAACACTTACCCTCACCCTAACAGTAACCCTGACACTAAACCTCACCTCACCCGCAACCTCACCGTAACCGTAACCCTAAACCTAACTGTTGTGACCGCCTTCTCGACCAGCGAGGAAGAACGACCACCACACCAGGAGTCTTCTCAGATCACACTTTATTGGAGAGCCTTTTAGTTGTAGGAGAGCTTGGGCGCGAGAGAGCGAGCACAGAAAAAATGGCCGCTTATATAGGGAATAGGGACACGTGTCGTCCTATCATTGGTCGTCTGCCTTTCACCGTCACCAAGTGCCACAGGATTGGCTGGGGACTCTACGTGGCTCGCGCATGCGCAAAGCCCAGGACCCACCGTCCCGCCAAGCACTGCCTAATATGGAGTTGTTTACCTCAACGCTGGAAGGGAGTGGGCGGAGCCTAATTGCGTTCGCCCCGGCTCCCCACAGTTCCCCCTTTTTGTTTTTTGGCGACATGTAAGAGTAGAGGTTGGGCCTCTGTCTAAAACATTAATTAGAGGACCTTGCACTGGCCTTCGCCTGAGGGGCGCCTTCCCCAGTGATGACCAGGCCCGTCCGATGCCTTTTTTGCAGAGGTGGGATCTTGGGCATCAACCCACTTGCAACCCAACATGCTCTTCTTGAGGCGATGGTCCTCCTCAAGTGCAGTGCACTTGCCTCGCACCCTGTCCCAAATTACAAGTTGCATACCTGTCCCAGTGCACTGGGATCCCCTGATCCCTTGGGGTGCTAAGGCTATGCAAAATGGTAAGGCTTAATTGCCTCTCAGGGCCGACAGCCAGATCTGGGGTGAGGATCCACTCTCCAAAGCGGCTAATGCTTGCGAGATAACAACTTTGTCCCTTCTGGTTTGGGCTCGAAGGCGACAGACCAACCATAGGCAGACCACGCATCCCCCCAAGCAGCAGGCCAAAAATAATCCAACTCCCACCCACTCCTTAAACCAGGAAACAGCAGAGGAGATCCAAGATTGAAGTCCCTCCACGAATTTAGGGTCCACGCGTGTAGAGTTTACGGTCACAATGGCAATCCTCAGCTGGTCAAGCATATCATCAAACTCGCCAGACCAGTTACCTAGAAGATAACTTGACAACTGCTTAGACAAGTTTGCAGCCTGCGTAGCGTTGTTATACTGTACGCTTGTTACACATAACCCCTCATACTTCCACTGACATCCCAGCTGGGCAATCTGCCACAACGTATCTACCTGTTCTTGGACTAAATCAATCCTCTGATTAACCACCATCAGCCCTCCCCTCAATTGTGAATTAATCCCTTGTTGTACATCCAAAGCATGTGCTGTATTGGCAGAAAGGTCATTTAGCGTTTGTGCCGTTTGTATTGATTGCCCCATGGCAACAGCTGCCGTTGCAGCTCCCACAGCAGCTAACGAAATAGCTGTCACCACGGCAGCAGTAATGCCAAAATCTCTTTTTTGGTGTAAAAGGGTCAAGGCACTGGAAGCTTTAACAGGTACTGGTACCCAGCGAGGAATGCGAGCAATAAGCGCATACTCATATTTAGAAGCATTCCAGCATGAAGTATAAAAACAAGAATCATTAGTACAGGTCTGCAGACCTTTGTCACTGACTATAAAAACAAAAGGGGGATAAGCACAGACTGGGGTAGCCTTATAGCTAATATTATAATATGGTTGAACTCCATCCCCCCCACAACCCACGGTGGATGACCAAGCGACAACGCTATCGGTCCTGGTAGGGCTCTCGATCTCTGGATCCCAAAAGGCCCAAGGTTTGGAAGTGCTCCACCCAAACCAACTCACTCCAATCTTTCCCCCTCCTATCATTGCCATAGGCTCTAAATTTATACAACTGCCTTTTACGCCACACAGCAACCAAATATCAAATGGATTGGAAACATAGGCCTGTGAAGGGTTTTGGTCAGTATAATTCTTTCCCTTATAGGTTTGATTAAAACTTGTGCTAATGCCGGGGGAGAAATAAAAGGTTTGGTCTTGCGTAACCCAGGCCCCCGTACGGGATTGACAGCCCGTCCAGGGCCAAGTGTCTCCAGAGTGCCGACCCATGCAAAAGGGGGCCCACTTTGAAAAGCTAGGCAAACCCTTTTCCTGACGCTTTGCCGGCCACCAGCCGGAAAGCCAAGTGGCATTGGACTGTTTACAGGGGCCGCCGCCGTGGGGAACATCAAACCAGCCTGCAGTCTGAGATAAAAGCAAAATGCATGGGGAAAAGGAGGGAGCCGACTTGTCTTTCACTAACTGAAAACAAAGGCTCCCCCCCCAAGTGGAAGGATCTATTTTCCCCAATGGGGGCTTCCTCTGGGTCCAACAAAAGATACGGAAGGTCCATGGTCCTATTGGTGCCGAAGAGGCGGGGAAAAAGTCTCGCATCATGTCGAACCGGCAGCGGCCTCGGGAACGCCGACAGAATTCCCCATCTGTGTTCCTCCCTGCTGAGATGAGTCTTGATCATCAATTGTATCACCAACAGCAGGAGCCTGGTCATTTTGTTCGATTTTTTCTTGACCTTGTAGGACCGGCCGCGTCAGCCGACTCGGGACCCAGTGAGGTACTTCTTGATCCTGTGGAAAAACACAAACAACTCCCCTGGATCTCGTTATTACCGGATCCGGTCCATACCATTTGTTATTAATAACATCCTTCCACATGACCATATCTTTAGTATCCATGGAGTCTCTTGTCATATGCCGATCTGCGGCAGACTGATCGTTGTCATTTAAAATCAGAAAATTGAGGGTAAAGAGTGCAAGAGAAAGTCTTTCCCTGGGGGACGCAGACTCAGCAACTCCCCCTTTTTGTTTTTGAAGCACTTCTTTTATGCTTCGATTAGCTCTTTCCACTATACCTTGTCCTTGAGGATTGTAGGGCAATCCGGTGGTGTGGGCAACCTGCATTTGTGCGCAAAAGGCGCGAAAACCATGGGAAGTATAAGCAGGGCCATTAACCGTCTTGAGTCTAAGGGGCTTTCCCCAAGTTGCCCAAGCTTCCAAGCAGTGTATTCTGACGTGGGACACCTTTTCTCCTGCCAGAGGTGTGGCATGAATGACACTAGAAAAGGTGTCCACAGACACATGTAAATATTTCAATTTACCAAATTCCGTCAGATGAGTAACATCCATTTGCCATAGGGCGTTTGGTCTCAACCCCCTGGGGTTTACCCCCACATGGGGAGGATGAAGAAAGGTAACACAAGATTTACAGGCCTTAACAATATCTCTTGCCACATGCCTGGACAAATTATATCTTTTCCTAAGGGTATTAGCAGGTACATGATACAATCTATGAAAGTCTTTTGCCAATTCTACAGGATCAGCAGCAACCAGAGCCACAGCCCGAGTTGCCTGGTCCACCAAATCATTACACTTTGTCATCGGGCCCGGCAACATAGAGTGGGCACGAATATGTCCAATATAAAAAGGGTATTTTCTGTTTAAAATAAGGGATTGAATCTGTAACAAAACATTAGAAATTGTACTGGCCTGCTTAACTGAAGCAGCAACTTCAAGAAAGGCAACGGCATTTACAACATATAATGAATCAGAAAACAAATTAAAAGGTTGATCAAATCTTTTAAAAACTTCAAGCACAATTAAACATTCAACAGCCTGTGGGACATTCGGCCGAAAATTAAAAACTACCGGCTGTTTGTGTCCTTGAACAAAAAAGGCACCTTGTCCGGATTTTGATCCATCCGTAAAGGTGGTCAGAGCATCAACCAAGGGCTCCTTTGAAGTGACAACAGGAAAATACACTAAATTTTTGTTAACTATGGCAAGCAGAGGATGCTTAGGATAATGATTATCAATTACATTTGGAAATGAGCAAACAAGAATTGCCCACATATCTGTTGTGGCTGCTAAAATTTCAACTTGCTCACGGGTGTAGGGAATAATTAATTTATCTGGAATTTTTGCAAAGTGCATCAAACAATACTTCATACCCAAAATTGCCTGTTTTGCCACTAATTCAGGAAAATATTGAACAGTTTTTGCTCCCACAGAATTACCATGGAGCCACAATAAGGGGCCGTTTTGCCAAAGAACCCCCGTGGGATAATTTTTTGTTTTCAATATACATAAATCAATAGGTAAGTTTAAATCAACCCGTGAAAGTTGAGCCCTAGACAAAGCTGCCTCAACCTTTTGTAGGGAATTTAGTGCTAAAGGTGTCAGGGATCTAGAGGAGGTGACTTCAGGGTCGCCCTCCAAAATAGCAAACAAGGGTAACAGCTCTGACCGAGGGAGATTAAGAAACCCCCTTATCCAATTAATATCCCCTGCCAATTGTTGAAAATCATTAAGTGTTTTAAGGTGATCAGTCCGAATGGAAAGTTTTTGTGGTTTGATCTCAGTAGGAGAAACAATGGTTCCCAAAAATTGAACGACACTAGTCTGCTGAATCTTCTCAGGGGCAATAATTAATCCTTTATTAGCTAAGGTCTCCGTTACCTGCCCAAATGCCTCATGAAGAGTCTCTACCGAGGGAGCAGCCAACAAGATATCATCCATATAATGGACAATCCGCACCTTTGGAAATTTTTCCTTAACAGGGGTTAATGCAGCCCCCACGAACAATTGACAAATTGTTGGGCTGTTAGCCATCCCTTGGGGGAGAACTTTCCACTGATAGCGAGCATCCGGGGTTTCATGATTAACAGAGGGCAAAGTGAAGGCAAAGCGCTCCCTATCCTTCTCATAAAGAGGTATGGAAAAAAAGCAATCCTTAATGTCTAAAGCCAAGATAGGCCACTCTCTAGGTAATGCCGAGAGCAGTGGAAGTCCCCTTTGGATGGGTCCCATAATTTGCATCTGGGCATTTACTGCTCTAAGGTCATGCAATAATCTCCATTTTCCGGAGGCCTTTTTGATCACAAAGATTGGGGTATTCCAAGATGACACTGAAGGCTCAACATGCCCCAACTGTAGCTGTTCCCGGACAAGAGTTTGTGCTGCTTCCAACTTTTCTCGAGAGAGGGGCCACTGAGGAACCCACACTGCCTTTTGCGTTAACCAAGGTATGGGCACCGCACCTGTGCTGGAAGCTTTATTTTCAGAGGCCCCTAAGAAAAACCCAAACCCTTTCGATCCTGTTTGGGGAGCGGTTCCATCGGCTCCTTGCATCCTTGGAGATGCCGACCGAGCCCTAGGGCGGGCACAAATCCTTGTTGTTTCATCATGTTTTGGCTGGCCTCAGAATAATCATTTGTTAAGGTCAACTTTAGCTGCTGCTGCACATCTCTCCCCCAAAGATTGACAGGAACGTCTACCACAAATGGCTGCATTTTTCCAACCTGGCCTTCGTCTGTTCTCCAAGTCAATTCCTTTGCACTTAACTGTGGGGCATCGGCATAGCCCAGCCCTTGTAAGGTCTGGGAGGATTTCTGAGTTGGCCATTGCTTTGGCCACTCTCCTCTTTGGATGATGCTTCGATCTGCCCCTGTATCCACCAGTCCCTCAAATCTTCTCCCTTCCACCTGGAGAGTTAGCATGGGTCTCTGGTCTAAGGTTATAGATAGGCATGTTAGGTCAACTCCAGTGGAGCCTAGCCCCTTATCTCCCCTCTCTATCTCCTTTGCAGGGAAGTTGTCATGAAGGGAAGGCAAAAGCAGAAGCTGTGCAATTCTGTCCCCGGGGGAAATAGACACCACCCCATGGGGGACATGGCAGAGGACCTTAATAGTCCCCGTATAGTCCGGGTCAATAACTCCCGGAAAAATGATCAAACCTTTCATTGTAGAGGAGGAACGTCCTAAGACTATTCCCACAGTGCCTTTATCTAAGGGTCCTGTCATGTCTGTCTCCACGACCTGGACTCCCATTTGTTGTGTTAATACCAGTCGGGAGGTGGCACAGAGGTCCAACCCTGCTGAGCCTGTGGTTGCCCTCCTTGTGGGTTGGGAGTCAGATCCTGAGCTGCCCCATAAATTTTTGGGCCCTGGGGACGGGGGCCCCCCATCCCGTTTTTTTGATCCTGATCCAGGTTAACATCTTTGTTGGCCTGGGGAATAAGGTGGCCATTAATGTCTCTGACTGATCTGCACTCATTAGCCCAATGCTTCCCTTTTTTACATCGAGGGCACACCCCAGGGGTCCTAGCGGGTCGGGACACTTCCTGGGGAAGTTTTTCCTTCTGAGGGCATTGTCGCTTAAAGTGGCCTAACTGGCCACAGCGAAAGCATCCCTTTTTGCTGTTATCCCGGGCCGCTTTAGCTGCCGACAAGTCCGCAGCAGCCAGCCCCGCATTGGTTAGGGGACCGCCAACCTCCCTGCATGCTTTTAACCATGCCTCCAAGCTCTGAGTTCTTACTGGGGTAATAGCCCGCTGGCACTCTTTAGTACTCTGCTCAAAAATGATCTGTTGTACAAACGGCATGGCAGTCTCTAGGTTTCCCAAGATGCGCTCTGCCGTCTCCAACATGCGAGCAACAAAATCAGAAAATGGCTCACTAGGGCCTTGGGTAATTTTTGTTAAGCGACCCGCCGTTTCCCCTTTCTTGGGGAGGGCTCTCCATGATTGGTAAAAAAGGGCATTTACCTCAATAGGGTACCGCGTCTGGTTTTCAGTATAGGGCCCTAGCCCCAAAAGCATGTCCACGTTCCATTCGGGGTGCCCATCTCGAATGTTTTGTCTATACTGGGCCTGGGCTTTATCCTGGGCAATGGATCGGAAATCTAGGTATTGCCCGTGATTAAGGCAAGTCCGGGCTACCTCAAACCAATCAGTGGGTGTCATAGCGTGTACGGTCAATCTCAAGAGCAGGGCTGTAGTATAATTAGCTGTTACCCCGTAGGATCGGACTGCTTCAACTAAATCTTTAAGTTGAGTATAAGACACGGGTTCAAAAGTTCTCTCATTGGTGGTAGGATTTTCAAAGACCGGAAACGCGGCCGCTAACCGCGACCAAGTATTGCCTTTTATAAAATGGCTCCTCCCCGTTTCTGGGTATGGGGGGGGAGCAGATGGGCAGAGGCCAGTCTGGCCGCTTCCCTTTTGTCGTGGCCTTGGGTCTGTTGTCAGAGCACGCCACCCCCCATATCTGCCTGCCTCATACTCGGCTGCTACCTTTTCTAGATCTTCAGCATTGCCCGGATCGAGCTGACTTTCCTCTCCCTCTGAGTGACTTTCAACGTCACTTTGTGGGTCCCGCCCTTCCACATGTAGGGCGGAGAACCGATTAGAAAATTCCTTCAGTGAAGGGTATAAAGAGTTTTTTATTGGAGTCTCCCTTTCAGATGTTTTGTCAAGGCTCTTTTCCTTTTGAGCTTGTGAGGGCTGCAGTCCCTCCTGTTTTGACTCTCTAGAGTCCTTCTGTCCTTTTTTCTTTTTTCTTTTTTGCCTTTTTTCTTCCTCCCTTTCCAATGCTGACTCTGAAAGACTATCCTGGTGTTGCATCAAAACCCTACGCCCCTCCCGTATTAGATCAGAACCACCCTCCTCAAGGCAAGCGCGAATCATTCGCCACAGGGGGAGAGTCGCACCTGTCACTTGACCCTCTTCCTGGTCCCTAGCCAGGTCCTTACCCAGCTTATCCCAGCACGGGAGCGTAAGGTCTCCCGAAACTGCGAACCATGGGGCCTGTCTGTCAAAATCACTCAGCACCTTCTGGACCGTGGCTTTGGAAACTTTAAGCCCCCGCTGCCTTAACAAGGCCTGAAGAGGTGCATAAAAGTCCGTTAAGCCGCAGGGCTTGTCTTGTCCGTTTCCCATGTCGCACCCTTATGTACGAGTGACTTATCTCTCGGGGCGAAGACCACGTGATCTACCGCGGCTTTACTTTCGCTTTACAATTGTTTACTATTAACAGCGGCACGCCTTCCCAGGTTCGCTACAATGTAGGCAAACACAGAGAACCACTAAAAAAACAAACCACAAGGGAAGAAGCAACGCAAGCAACCAGTAATCTACCGTGAACAGCATACCGGGGGATACTTACCGACGTCTCCTCTCCGTGTGTTGAGTTCTGGCTCCTGTTCAGCCTCTCGCACGGGTCCCGGGTCTCGGCACCACTTGTTGAGACCGCCTTCTCTACCAGCGAGGAAGAACGACCACCACACCAGGAGTCTTCTCAGATCACACTTTATTGGAGAGCCTTTTAGTTGTAGGAGAGCTTGGGCACGAGAGAGCGAGCACAGAAAAAATGGCCGCTTATATAGGGAATAGGGACACGTGTCGTCCTATCATTGGTCGTCTGCCTTTCACCGTCACCAAGTGCCACGGGATTGGCTGGGGACTCTACGTGGCTCGCGCATGCGCAAAGCCCAGGACCCACCGTCCCGCCAAGCACTGCCTAATATGGAGTTGTTTACCTCAACGCTGGAAGGGATTGGGCGGAGCCTAATTGCATTCGCCCCGGCTCCCCACACCTAACCCTAACAATAACACTAACCCTCACCCTAACCCTAACCTCACACTCACCCTAACCCTCACCCTAAAACCTATCTTCACCCTAACCCTCACCCTAACTCTAAACCTAACCCTAAACCTCACCCTAACCCAAACACTAACCATAACCCTTAAACTAACCCTGAACTTCACCCTAACCCTAACCCTGCCTCTCATCCTAACCACCATCCTAACCCTATCTCTAAACCCTCACCCTGACCCTAAACCTAATCCTAAACCTCACCTGCACTCTAATAGTCACGCTCACCGTCACCCTCACCCTAACCCTCAATCTCACCCTAAACATCAACCTATACCTAACCCTCACCCTAACCCTAAGCCTAACACTCATCCTAATCCTAACCCTCACCCACATCTAATCCTCAGCCTATCCCTAACCCTAACCCTAACGCTCACACTCACCCTAACCCTAACCCTCAAACTCACCTTCACCCTCAGCTTAAACCTAAGCCTAACAATAACCCTAACCATAACCCTCACAATCACCCTCATCCTAAGCCGAAGCCTAACCCTAAACCTAACACTCAAACTCACCCTCACCCTAACCGTAACCCAAACCCTCAACCAAACCCTCACCCTCAACCTAAACATCACCCTAAACCTAACCTTCAAACTAACCTTTAGCTTAACCCTCAATCTAACCTTAACCCTCACACTCACCCTCACCCTCAGGCTCACCCTAACCCTAATCCTAACCCTAACCCTAACCCTCACCCTCACCCTCAACCTAAACCTATTTCTAACCCTCACCCTCACCCTATCACTAACCCTAACCCTAACCCTCACATAACCCTAACCCTAACCTTCAACGTCACCCTAACCCTCACCATTACCCGAACCCTCACCCTAACCCTAACCCTCACCCACACACTAACGCTCAAGCTCACCCTCACCCTAAACCTCAACTAATCGTCACACTAACCCTCACCCTAATCCTAACCCTAAACCTCACCCTAACCCTAAGCATAACCATAAACCTAACCCTCACCCTAACACTCACCCTAAACCTAACCCTCTCCCTAACCCTAAAACTCACCCTAATCCTCACCCTAACCCTCACTCTCACACTCACCCTCACCCTAACCCTCACCATAACCCTCACCCTAACCCTAATGCTAACTCTAACACTCACCCTAACCCTCATGCTATCACTTACCCACACCCCAAACCTAAGCCTAACCTTAAACCTCACCCTCACACTAAACCTCACCCTAATCCTAAACCTAATCCTAACCGTCACCCTCACCCTATCCCTAACCCTAACCCTAACCCTCACATAACCCTAACCCTAACCTTCAACATCACCCTAACCCTCACCATTACCCGAACCCTCACCCTAACCCTAACACTCACCCACACCCTAACGCTCAAGCTCACCCTTACCCTAAACCTCAACTAATCGTCACCCTAACCCTAACCATTACCTAACCAAGACCCTCAGCCTAACCCTCAACTTCACCCTAACCCTCACCCTCACACTAGACCTCACCCTAACCATAAACATAACCCTAACCCTAAACCTTACTCTCACCCTCAGGCTCACCCTCAGCCTAAACCTAACCCTATCCTTAATCCTAACCCTAACCCTCACCCTCAATCTAAGCCTCACCATAACCTTTACCCCCACCCTCACCCTCAACCTAAACGTAACCCTCACACTAAACCTAACCCTCATCCTAAACTTAACCCTACCCCTCACCCTAAACATAACCCTAACCCTAAAGCTCACCCTCACGCTAGCCCTCACCCTAACCCTAATTCTAACCCTAACCCTTATCCTCACCCTAAACCTCACACTAGCCCTAACCCAAGTCCTCAGTCTAACCCTAACCCTAACCCTTACCCTAACCCTCAACTTCAGGCTAACCCTCACCGTTACTCTTACCATCACGCTCGTCCTAAACCTCACCCTAAACCTAACCTAATCCATCACTATAACCCTAACCCCCACCCTCACCATCACCCTCATCATAACCCTATGCCTAAGCCTAACCCTAACCCTTTCCCTCACCCTCACCCTAGCCCTCACCCTAACCCTAATCCTAACCCTAACCCTAACCCTAACTCTCACCCTAACCCTAAGGCTAAACATCACCCTAAGCCTAATCCTCTCCCCAACCATCACCCTCAACCTTAACTTAAGCCTAAGCCTAATACTAATCCTAACCCTCACACTCACCCTCACCCTAAACCTAATCCTAACCCTAACCCTAAACCTCAACCTAACCCTCACCCTAAACCTAACGCTAACCCTAACACTAGCACTAACCCTAACAATCACCATATCCCTCAGCCTCAACCTAACTCTAACTCTAAACCTCACCCTCACCCTATCCCTAATCCTAACCTTATCCTTAAACCTCACACTAACCCTAACCCTAAATCTCACCCTCACCCTCACCCAAACCGTAACTCTAACCCTAACCCTAACATTAACACTAATCCTAACCCTAAAACTAACCCTAAACCTAACGCTAAACTTCACCCTCAGCCTCACCCTAATTGCAAATGTAACCTAACCATAACACTTACAATGATCCTAACCCTAATCCTAACCATCACCCTCACCCTAACCCTAATCCTCACCCTAACCCAGACCCTAACCCTAACCCTGACCCTCACTGTAACCCTCACCATCATCTTAAGCCTCACCCTCACCCTAACCCTAACCCTCACCCTAACCCTTGACCTCACCCTAATCCTAACACTAAGCCTAAACAAAAACTCACCCTAACCCTCACCCTCAACCTAACTGTAACCCAAAACCTAACGATCAACCTAACCCTCACCCTAACCCTAACCCTAAACCTAACCCTAAACCTCACAGTAACCCTAACCCTCACCCTAAACCTAACCCTACCCCTCACCCTACCCCTCATTGTAACTCTAATCCCAACCCTAACACTCACCCTCACCGTCACCCTAACACTCACACTAACCCTAACCATCACCCAAACCCTAACCCTCACACTCTCCAGAACCCTCATCCTCACTCTAACACTCACCCTCACCCCAACCCTCACCCTTACCTAATCCTCACCCTAACCCTAACCCTCACACTAACCCTAAACTTAACTTTAACCCTACTCCTCACCCTACCCCTCTCCCTAACTCTAACCGTAACCCTAACACTAACCCTCACCCTAATCCTAACCCTTACCCTCACCCTCACCCTAAACCTTACCCTTAACTTAAATCTCACCCTAACTCTAACCCTCATTCTACACATCACCCTAACCATAACCCTCACTCTAATGCTAACCCTGTCACTCACACGAAACCTGACACTCACCCTAACCCTCAACCTAATCCTAACCTCCAACCTAAAATTAACCCTCACCCTAACCCTAACGCTAACCCTCACCCTATCCCTAACCCTCACCCTAACCTTTATCCTCACTCTAAACCTATCCCTCACAGTAACCCTAATCCACACCCTAACTCTAACTCTACCCCTCACCCTAACACTCACTCTAACGCTAACCCCAGCCCTCACTGTCACCCTAACACTCAGCCTAATCCTCAACCTTATCCTCACCCTAACCCTAACCCTAAGCCTAACCCTCACCCTAAACCTTAACCTCATCCTCATCCTAAACCTAAACCTCACCCTAACCCTAAACCTAACCCTAAACCTCACCCTAGCCCTCACCCTAACCCTAATTCTAACCCTAACCCTCACCCTAATCCTAAACCTAGCCCTAACCCTTACCCTATCTCTAACCCTCACCCTAACCCTAGCCCTCACCCTAACCCTAATAGTAACCCTCACCCTCACCCTAACCCTAACCCTCATCCTCACATTAACCCTAACCCTAAAAATCAGTCTAACCCTCACCCTAACCCTAACCCAAACCCTTACCCTAACCCTCACCCTAACACTAAAACTCACGCTTATATTAAACCTCACCCTCAGCCTAACCCTCACCTTTACCCTTACCATAACCCTCACCCTAACACTCACCATATCCCTAACCCTCACCCTAGCCCTCACCCTAAACCTAACCCTAACCCTCACCCTCACCTTCACCCTCACCCTCAGCCTAATAACACTATCACTATTCCTAAAACTAAACCTCACCCTCACCCTAACCATCACCCTAATTCTTACCCTCACACTAATCCCAACCCTAACCTTAAATCTAACTCTCACACTAAACCTAACCCTCACCATAAACTTAACCCTACCCCTTATCCTAACACTCACCTTAACCCTAACGCTAAACCTCACCCCAACCCTCAGCCTAAACCTCCCCGTCACCCTAAAGCTGACTCTAACCCTAATAATAATCCTAAACCTCACCAGAACTCTAACCTTCACCCTCACCCTAACCCTCACCCTAATCCTAAGCCTAACCCTCAGCCTAAACCTCAGCCTAACCCTCACCCTAACCCTAAGGATAACCCTAATCCTAACACTCACCCTAACCCTCACCCTCACCCTAACACTAAACCTCACCCTAATCCTCACCCTAACCCTCACTCTCACTTGCATCCTCACCCTCAACCTCACCCTAGCCCTAATGCTAACTCTAACCCTCACCCTTATCCTCATGCTATCACTTACCCACACCACAAACCTATCCCTAACCTTAAAACTCACCCTCACCCTAAACCTCACCCTAACCCTAAACCTAATCCTAACCCTCACCCTAACACTTACCCTCACCCTAACACTAAACCTCATACTAACCTTAAGCCTCACCATAACCCTAAACCTCACCCTCACCATAACCCTAACCCTAACTCTAACCCTAACACTCACGCTAACCCTAAACCTAACACTAACCCTAACACTAACCATCACCCTAACCCTAACCCTAACTCTAAACCTAAACCTCAACCTCAACCTAACCCTAACCCTAAACCTCACCCTAAACCTAACCCTAAACCTCACCTTCATCCTAACCCTCATCCTAACCTTCACCCTAAACCTAATCCTAACCATCACCCTAACCCTAATCCTCAAGCTCAACCTAACCCTTAGCATAACCCTAACCCTAAACCTAAACCTAAACCTAACCCTAACCCACACAATCACCCTCACCCTAACCTTAACCCTAAGCATAACCTATCCCTAACACTAACCCTCACCCTAACACTTCCCCTCACCCTAACACTACCCTAACTCTAACACTAACCCTCACAATAACCCTAACTCTCACCTTAACCCTAAACCTCACCCTAACCCTAAAGCTAAACTTCACCCTCACCCTAGCCCTCACTGTAACCTTAATTCTAAACCTAACCCTCAACCTAATCATAACCCTCATCCTCACCCCAAACCTCACACTAACCCTAACCTAATCCTCAATCTAACCCTCACCCTATCCCTAACCCTTAACCTAACCCTCACCCTAACCCTATCCCTCACCCTTATCTTAACTCTCACCCTCAGCCTAACCCTCACTTTTATCCTTACAATCACCCTCACACTAACCCTCACCCATACCCTAACCCTCACCATAGCCCTCACCCAACCCTAAACCCAACTCTCACCCTCACCCTCACCCTCAGCGTAACATTAACCGTATCACTATACCTAACCCTAAACCTCACCCTCACCCTAATCCTTAACCTCACATTAATCCTAACCCTAAACCTATCCATAACCCTACCCCTTATCCTAACCCTCACATTAACCCTAACTCTAACCCTCACCCTAAACCTCACGGTCACCCTAAACCTAACCCTAACCCTAATAATAACCGTAACCCTCACCCTAATACTAACCCTCACCCTCACCCTAACCCTCAACCTAACCCTCACCCTAATCCTAATCCTAACCCTCAGCCTAACCCTGAAACTAACCCTAAGCATAACCCTAACCCTAACCCTCACACTAACCCTCACCCTAAACCAAACCCTAACCCTAACCCTCACACGCAGCCTAAACCTCACACTAACCCTTAACCTCATCCTCACCCTAAACCTCACACTTAATCGAACCCTCACCATAACTCTAACCCTAACCGTCACCCTCACCGTCACCCTCACGCTAACCCTAACCCTAACCCTCAACCTAACCCTAAAACTCACCCTAATCCTCACCTTAAACCAAACTCTCACCCTCACCCTCACCCAAACCCTAAACTTAACCCTCACGCTAACCCTAATGCTAACTCTAACACTCACCCTAACCCTCATGCTATCACCCACACCACAAACCTAACCCTAACCTGCACCCTCACCCTCACCCTAAACCTCACCCTAACCCTAAAACTAATCAAACCCTAACCCCCACCCTCAACCTAACCCTCACCATAACCCTTACCCTCACCCTCACCCTCACCCTAACCATTACCCTCACACTAAACCTAACCCTCACCCTAAACCTAACCCTTCACCTCACCCTAACCCTCACCCTAAACTTAGCCCTTACCCTAACCCTCACCCTCATGCTAACCCTCACCCTAACCCTAATTCTAACCCTAACCCTCATCCTCACCCTAAACCTCACACTAACCCTAACCCTAATCCTCAATCTAACCCTAACCTTAACACTTACCCTAACCCTCACCCTAACCCTAACCCTCACCCTTACTGTAACCCTCACGTTCAGCCTAACCCTCAACTTTACTCTTACCATCACGCTCATACTAACCCTCACCCTAACCCGAACCCTCATCCAAAACCTCCCTCTAACAATAACAATATCCATCACCATAACCCTAACCCTCAACCTCACCATCACCCTCAGCCTAAACCTATGCCTAAACCTAACCCTAACCCTAACCCTCACCCTCACCCTAGCCCTCACCCTAACCCTAATCCTATCCCTAACCCTCATGCTAACCCTCACACTAACCCTAAGGATAAACATCACAAAAAGCCTAATACTCATATCCACCCTCACCCTCAGCCTAACCCTAAGCCTAAGCCTAATCCTAACCCTAAACCTCACACTCACCCTCACCCTAACCTAATCCCAAACCTAACCCTAAACCTCAACCTAACCCTCACCTTATACCTAATGCTAACCCTAACACTAGCCCTAACCCTGACCCTCACCCTAACCCTCCCCCTCAACCTAACTCTAACCCTAAACCTCACCCTGACCCTATCCCTAATCCTAACCCTAACCCTAACCCTAAAATTAACCATCACCCTCACCCTCACCCTCACCCAAACTGAAAGTCAAACCCTAACCCTAACATTAACACTAATCCTAACCCTAAAACTAACCCTAACCCTAACCCTAAACTTCACCCTCAGCCTCATCCTCACTGGAAATGTAACAGTAACCATAACACTTACAACAACCCTAACCGTAATCCTAACCATCACCCACTCCCTAACCCTAATGCTAACCCTAACCATCACGCTAACATTAACCCTCACCCTCACTGAAACCCTAACCCTCATCTTAACTCTCAACCTAACCCTAAGCCTAACCCTCACCCTAACCCTTAACCTCACCTTAATCCTAACACTAAGCCTAACCTAAATCTCACCCTAATCCTCACCCTCTGCCTAATCCTAACCCAAACCCCAACCCTCAACCTAACCCTCACCCTAACCCTAACCCTAACCCTAAACCTCACATTAACCCTAACAATCACCCTAACCATAACCCAAACCCTCACCCTAACCCTGATGCTAACTCTAACCCTCACCATTACCAGAACCCTAAACCTAACCATAAACCTCACCTTAAGGCTAACTCTAACCCTAAACCTAACCCTAACCCGCACCCTAACCCTAACCCTCACATTCACCCTCACCCTCAGCTTAATCCTAAGCCTAACCTTAACACTAACCCTAACCCTCACACTCACCCTCACCTTAACCCTAATCCTAAACTTACCCTATCCGTGCACCTAACCCTCACCCTAACCCTCACCCTAAGCCTAACCCTAACACTAACCCTAACCCTAACACTCACCCTAACCCTCACCCTAACCCTAACTCTAACCCGAAACCTCAACTTCACCCTAACCCTAAATCTCACCCTAACCCTAACCATAAATCTCACCCTAACCCTAACCCTAAACCTCACCCTCACCCTCAAACTCACCATAAATATAAACCTAACCCTAACCCTAACAATAACCCTAACCGTAACCATAAACCTCACCCTAACCATAACCCTCACCCTAACGCTAAACCTCACCCTAACATTTACCCTCACCCTAACACTAACCCTCACACTAAACCTAACCCTCACCATAAACATACACATCACCCTAACCCTAACCCTAACCCTAACCCTAATTCTAACACTAACCCTCACACTAACCCTAACCCTAATCCTCAATCTAACCCTAACCCTAACCCTTACACTAACCCTCAACCTAAACCTAACCATTACCCTTACTGTAACCCTCAGGCTCATACTAACCCTCAACCTAACACGAACCCTCATCCTAACCCTCACCCTAAACCTAACCATATCCATCACCATAACACTAACCCTCACCCTCACCATCACCCTCAGCCTAAACCTATGCCTAAGCCTAACCCTAACCCTAACACTCACTGTCACCTTAGCCCTCACCCAAACCCTAATCCTACCGCTAACCCTCATCCTAACCCTCACCTTAACCCTAATGCTAACCATCACCCTAAGCCTAATACTCAACCCCACCCTCACCCTCACCCTAACCCTAAGCCTAACACTCACCCTAACCCTAACCCTCACCCTCATCTAACCCTCTTCCTATCCCTAACCTTAACCCTAATGTTCACAGTCACCCTAACCCTAACCCTCAAACTCACCTTAACCTCAGCTTAAACCTAAGCCTAACCATAACCCTAACCCTAAACCTCACAATCACCCTCACCCTAAGCTTAACCCTAACCCTAAACCTCACCCTCACCCTCACCTTCACCCTCACCTTAACCCTAACCCAAACCCTCAACCAAAACTTCACCCTCAACCTCACCCTAACCCTCACCCTCAAACTAAACATCACCCTAAACCTAACGCTCACCTTAACCCTTAGCCTAACCCTCACCCTAACCCTAAACCTCACCCTCACCCTCACCCTCAGGCTCACCCTAACCCTAATCCTAACCCTAACCCTCACGCTCATCCTCAACCTAAACCTATCCCTAACCCTAACCCTCACCCTCACCCTAACCGTAACCTCTAACCTAACCCTAAGCCTCAACATAACCCTAACACTAACCCTAAACCTAACACTAACCCTAACCCTCCCCTTAACCTCAGCCTAAGCCTAAGCCTATCCCTAACCCTCACACTCAGCCTTACCCTAAAACTAACCCTAAGCCTCACCCTCACCCTCAACCTCAACCTAAACCTAACCCAAACACTCATCCGAACCTTCACACTCACACTCACACTAACCCTCAACCTCACCCTAAACATCACCCTAACCCTAACCCTCACCCTAACCCTTACCCTCACATTAACCCTAACCCTCACTCTAACCCTAACCCTCAACCTAACCCTTACCCTCACCCTAACACTAAGCCTAATCCTAACTGGAACCCTCACAGTAACCCTAAACCTCACCCTAACCCTAACCCTCACAGTAAACGTAACACTCACCCTAACCCTAACCCTACACCTCACCCTACCCCTCACTCTGACCCTAACCCCAACCCTAACCCTCACCCTCACCGTCACCCTAACACTCAACCTAACCCTAACCCTCACCCAAACCCTCTCACACTCTCAAGAACACTCATCCTAACTCAAACACTCACCCTCAAAATAAACATAACCCTAAGCCTAACCCTCACCATAACCGTATCCCTAACCCTCACACTAACAGTAACCCTAAACCTCACCCTCACTCCAACCCTCACGCTTACCTTCTCCTCACCCTAACCCTAACCCTCACACTAACCCTAACCTTAACTCTTTCCCTACCCCTCACCATACCTCTAACCCTCACCCTCACCATAAACCTAACCCTTACCCTCACCCTCACCCTAACACTCACCGTAGCATTAACCCTCACCCTAACTCTAACCCTCATCAATAACTTAACCTTCACTGTCACCCTCACCCTAAGCCTCACCCTCATTCTACACATCACCCTAAACATAACCCTTACCCTAACTCTAAACCTATCACTTACCTTAACCCTAACACTCACCCTAACCCTCACCCTAACTTCCAACCTAACACTAACCCTAACCCTAACACTAAACCTCACACTAACCCTAACCATCACCCTAACCCTAAACCACACACTAACACTAACCCTAACCCTCACCCTCAACCTCGCCCTCACCCTAACCCTAACCCTCATCCTGACACTAAACCTAACACTAACCCTAACACTAATACTCAATCTAACCCTCACCCTCACCATAACATTTTCCCTAACCCTCACCATAACCCTAACCCTCACCCTTACCGTAACCCTCACCCTTGGCCTAACTCTCACCTTTATCCTTACCGTCACCCCCACCCTAAACCTTACCCTAAACCTAACCCTCACACTAACCCCCACCCTAAACATAACTCTACCCCTAAACCTCATCCTCACACTAACCCTAACTCTAACCATAACCCTAACACTAAACGTCACCCTAGCCCTGACCCCCACACTCACCCTCACAGTAACCGTAACCCTAACCCTAACCCTAGGAATAACACCTCACCCTAACCCTTAACCTCATCCTCACCCTAAACCTCAAAATTAACCGAACCCTCACCGTAACTCTAACCCTAATCGTCACCCTCAACGCCACCCTCACACTAACCCTAACCCTAACCCTCACCCTAACCCTAAACCACACCCTAATCCTGACCTTAAACCTCACTCTCACCTGCAACCTCACCCTAAACCTAAACCTAACCCTAATGCTAACTGTAACACTCACCCTAACCCTCAGGCTATCACTTACCGACACCATAAACCTAACCCTAACCTTAACCCTCAACCTCACCCTAAACTTCACCCTAACCCTAAACCTAATCCTAACGCTCAACCTCACCCTAAACCTCACCCTCACCCTAACCCTCACAATAACCCTTACCCTCACCCTCACCCTCACCCTAACCGTAACCCTCACCCTAAACCTAACCCTCACCCTCAACCTAACCCTACCCCTCACCCTAACCCTCAAACTAAACTTAACCCTAACCCTAACCCTCAGCCTCATGCTAGCCCTCACCCTAACCCTAATTCTAACCCTAAACCTCACCCTAACCCTCATCGTCACCCTAAACCTCACACTACCCCTAAACATAATCCTCAATCTAACCCTAACCCTAACCCTTACACTAACCTTCAACCTAAACCTAACCCTCACCCTTACTGTAACCCTCAGGCTCATACTAACCCTCACCCTAACACGAACCCTCATCCTAACCCTCACCCTAAACCTAAACATATCTATCACCATAACACTAACCCTCACCCTCACCATCACCCTCAGCCTAAACCTATGCCTAAGCCTAACGCTAACCCCAACCCTCACATTAACCCTAACCCTAACCCTCAACCTAACCCTTACCCTCACCCTAACACTAAGCCTAATCCTAACTTGAACACTCACAGTAACCCTAAACCTCACCCTAACCCTAACCCTCACAGTAAACCTAACTCTCACCCTAAGCCTAACCCTACACCTCACCCTACTTCTCACTCTAACCCTAGCCCCAACCCTAACCCTCACCCTCACCATCACCCTAACACTCACCCTAACCCTAACCCTCACCCAAACCCTAACTCTCACACTCTCAAGAACACTCATCCTAACTCAAACACTCACCCTCAAAATAAACATAACCCTAAGCTTAACCCTCACCCTAACAGTAACCGTAAACCTCACCTTCACTCCAACCCTCATGCTTACCTTATCCTCACCCTAACGCTAACCCTCACACTAACCGTAACCTTAACTCTAACCCTACCCCTCACCCTAACTCTAACCCTAACCCTCACCATAAACCTAACCCTTACCCTCACCGTCACCCTAACCCTCACCGTAACATTAACACTTACCCTAACACTAACCAGCATCCATACCTTAACCTTCATTGTCACCCTCACCCTAACCCTCAACCTCATTCTACACATCACCCTAAACATAACCCTCACCCTAACCCTAACCCAATCACTTACCTTAACCCTAACACTAACCCTAACACTCACTTCCAACCTAACATTAAACCTGACCCTAACCCTAATGCTAACCCTCACCCTAACCCTAAACCTCACCTGACCCGTACCCTCACTCAAACCCTAACCCTCACACTATCCCTAATCCTCACCCTAAACCTAACACTACCCCTCAACCTAAACTTCACTCTAACCCTAACCCCAACCCTAACCCTCACCCTCACCGTCACCCTAACACTCACCTTAACCCTCAACCTTACCCTCACCCTAATCCTAACCCTAACCCTAACCCTCACCCCCACACTAACCCTCACCCTAAACCTTAACCTCACCCTCACCCTAACCTTAAACCCTACCCTAACCCTAACCCTAACCCTAAACCTCACCCTAGCCCTCACCCTAACCCTAATTCTAACCCTAATCCTCAACCTAACCCTAAACCTCATCCTCACCCTAAACCTCATATTAACCCTAAACCTAATCCTCAATCTAACCCTCACCCTAACCCTAACCCTACCCATTATCCTAACCCTCACCTTAACCCTAACGCTAACCCTCACCCCAACCCTCACTCTAAAGCTCACCGTCACCCTAAACCTGACCCTAACCCTAATAATAACACCAACCCTCACCAGAACCCTAACCTTCACCCTCACCCTAACCCTCACCCTAACCCTCACCCTAATCCTAAGCCTAACCCTCAGCCTAACCCTCACCCTAACCCTAAGGATAACCCTAATGCTAACCCTCACCCTAACAATAACCCTCACCATAACCCTAAAACTCACCCAAATCCTAACCCTAAACCTCATCCTTACCCTCACCCTCACCCTACCCCTCAACCTAACCCTTATCCTAACCTTCACCCTAATCCTAACCATCACCCTTAGGGGAACACTCACCCTCAGCCTAACCCTCACATTTACTCTTATCGTCACGCTCATCCTAACCCTCACCCTAACCCTAAACCTCATCCTAACACTCACCCTAACCCTAACCCTATCCATCACCCAAAAATTAACCCTCACCCTTACCCTAACCATCAGCCTAACCCTAAGCCTAAGCCTAAGCCTAACCCTAACCCTCACCCTCACCCTAGCCCTAACCCTAAAACTAATCCTAACTCTAACACTCATCTTAACCCTCACCCTAACCCTAACCCTAACCACCACCCAAAACCTATTTCTCACCTCCACCCTCACCCTCATCCTAACCATAAGCCTAAGCCTAACCCTAAACCTAACCCTCATACTCACCCTAGCCCGCACCCTAACCCTAATCCAAACCATAAGCCTCATCCTAACCCTCATCCTAAACCTAAGCCTAAACCTCAAACTAACGCTAACCCTAACCCTCAACCTAACCCTAACCCTCACCCTCACCGTAACCCTAACCCTAACACTCACTCTAAACCAAAACCTAACCCGAAACCTAAACCTCACCCTAAACATAACCCTAAACATAACCCTCACCCTAGACCTCACCCTAACCCGAATCCTAACCCTATACCACATCCTAACCCTTACCCTAACCCTAAACCTAACCCTCACCTTAACCCTAAACCTCAACCTCACCCTTAGCCTAAAGCTAAGCCTAGGCCTAACTCTAACCCTAACCCTCACACTCACCCTCATCCTACCCTTAATCCTAAATCTAACCCTATCTTTAACCCTAACCCTCACCCTCACCCTAGCCCTAAACCTAAACCAAATCCTAACCCTAACCCTCATCCTAACCCTCACCCTAACCCTAACGCTAACCATCACCCAAAATCTATTTCTCACACCCACCCTCACCCTCAGCCTAACCCTAAGCCTAAGCCTAACCCTAACCCTAACTCTCACCCTCACCCTAGCCTGCACCCTAACCATAATCCAAACCATAAACCTTAACCTCACCCTAACCCTAACCCTCAACCTCACCCTAAGCCTAAACCTAAGCCAAACCCTAACCCTAAAACTAACCCTCACACTCACCCTCAACCTAACCCTAATCCTAATCCCACCCCAACCCTACCCCTCACCCTAACCCTAAATTTCACCCTAAACATAAAACTAATTCTCATCGTAAACCTGACCCTCACCCTAACCCTTACCCTCACCCTCACCCTCAAGCTAACGTAACCTTAACTCTCACCCTAACCCTAAAACTCATCCTAATCCTCACCTTAACCCTCACTCTCACCCGCACCCTCACCCTAACCCTAAACCTAACCCTCACCCTAAACCTAATGCTAACTCTAACACTAACCCTAACCCTCATGCTATCACTTACCCACACCACAAACCTAACCCTAACTTTAACCCTCACCCTCACCCTAAACCTCACCCTAAACCTAAACCTAATCCTAAACCTCACCCTCACCCTAACACTAACCCTAACCCTCACCCTCACCCTAACCCTCTCCATAAACCTTAACCTCACCCTCACACTCACCCGAACCATAACCCTCAAACTAAACCTAACCCTCACCCTAAACCTAACCCTACCCCTCACCTTAAACCTCACCCTAAACTTAACCTTAACCCTAACCCTCACCCTAATGCTAGAACTCACCCTAACCCTAATTCTAACCCTAAACCTCACCCCAACCCTCATCCTCACCCTAAACTTCACATTACCCCTAACCTTAATCCTCAATCTAACCCTAACCCTAACCCTTACCCTAACCCTCACCCTTACTGTAACCCTCACTTTTACTCTTACCGTCACACTCCTACTAACCCTCACCCTAACCCGAACCCACATCCTAACCCTCACCCTTACACTAACCCTATCCATCACCATAACCCTAAAGTTCACCCTCACCATCACCCTCAGCCTAAACCTAACCATAACCCTAACCCTCACCCTCACCCTAGCCCTTACCCTAACACTAATCCTAACCATAAACCTCATCCTAACCCTCACCCTAAACCTAAGGCTCACCATCACCCTAAGCCTAATACTCAAACCCACCCTCACCCTCAGCCTAACCCTAAGCCTAAGCCTAATCATAACCCTAACCCTCACACACACCCTCACCCTAACCCAAATCCTATCCCTAACCCTAACCCTAACCCTCACCCTAACCCTCCCCCTCAACCTAAGTCTAACCCTAAACCTCACCCTGACCCTATCCCTAATCCTAACCCTAACCCTAAACCTCACCCTATCCCTAACGCTAACCCTCATCCTCACCCCCACCCTCACCCAAACAATAAGTCTAAACCTAACCCTAACATTAACACTAATCCTAACCCTAAAACTAACCCTAAACCTAACCCTAACCTTCAGCCTCACTGCAAATGTAACCCTAAAAATAACACTTACAATAACCCTAATCCTAATCTTAAACATCACCATCACCCTAACCATAATCCTAAACCTAACCCTCACCCTAACATTAACCCTCACCCTCACTGAAACCCTAAAGCTCATCTTAACCCTCACCCTAACCCTAAGACTAACGCTCACCCTAACCCTTAACCTCACCCTAATCCTAACACTAAGCCTAACCTAAACTTCACCCTAAACTTCATACTCACCCTAATCCTAACCCAAACCCTAACCCTCAACCTAACCCTCAAACTAACCCTAACCCTAACCCTAAACCTCACATTAACGCTAACACTCACCCTAAACCTAACCCTACCCCTCACTCTTAGCCTAATGCTAACTCTAACCCTCACCATTACCAGAAACTTAACCCTAACCCTAACCCTAAACCTCACCTTAAGCCTAACTCTAACCCTAACCCTAACCGTAACCCGCACCCTAAACCTATCCCTCACGTTCAGGCTCACCCTCAGCCTAAACCTAAGCCTAAACCTAACACTAACCCTAGCCCTCACCCTCACCCTCATCTAAACCCTAAACCTAATCCTAACCCTATCACTAACCCTAACCCTCACCCTAACCCTCACCCTAACCCTAACCCTAACACTAAACCTAACCCTCACCATAACCCTCATCCTAACCCTAACTGTAACCCTAAACCTCAACTTCAACCTAACCCTAAATCTAACCCTAACCGTAACCTTAAATCTCACACTAACCCTAACCCTAAACCTTATCATCACCCTAACCCTCACCTTAACCGTAACCTTAACCCTAACACTAACAATAAACCTAACCATAACCCTAAACCTCACCCTAATGATAACACTCACCCTAACCCTAAACCGCACCCTAACAATTACCCTCACCTTAACACTAAACCTCACACTAAACCCAAACCTCACCATAACCCTAAACTTCACCCTAACCCTAAACATAACAGAACCCACACCCTAACCTTAATTCTAACCCTAACACTCATGCTAACCTTAACCCTCATCCTCACCCTAACCCTCACCCTAACCCTAAACTTAACCCTAAACCTCACCCTAACCCTAACCCTAACCCTCACCCTCAGCCTAACCCTAAGCCTAACCCTAAACCTAAACCAAACCCACACACTCACACTCAACCTAACCCGAATCCTAAACCTATCCCTAACCCTAAACCTCCCCCAAAGTCGCACCCTAACCCTAACCCTAACCCTCAACCTAACCCTCACCCTAACCCTAACTCTAACCCAAACCTCACCCTAACCCTAAACCTAACTCTAACCCTAACCCAAACCCTAACCCTAATCCTCACACCCACCCTCACACTCAGCCTAACCCTAAGCCTAAGCGTAACCCTAACCCTTACCCTCACAATCACCCTCACCCTAAGCCTAATCCTAACCCTAACCCTGACCCTAACCCTTAACCTCAACCTAACCCTCAACCTAACCTTAACCCTAACCCTAACCCTAACATTAACTCACGAACTAACCCTCCCCTAACCCTAAATCTAACCCTAAACCTAAACCTCATCCTCACTGTACCCCTTACCCTAATGCTCACCGTAAACCTAATCTTAACCTGAACCCCAACTCTCACCCTAACACTAAACCTAACCCTCACCCTAACCCTCACCTCCACCCTCACCCTCAGCCTCAGCCTAAGCCTAAGTCTAACCCTAATCCTAACCCTCAAACTCACCCTAACACTAACCCTAATCCTAATCCTAAACCTAACCCTAATATTCACACTCACCCTAACCCTCACCTTCAACCTAACCCCATCACTAACCCTAACCCTAACACACACCCTCAGCCTAACCCTAAGCTGAACTCTAACCCTAAATCTCATCCTCACCCTTACCCTAACCCTAACCCTAAACCGAAACCTAAACCTAACCCTAACCCTAAAACTAACCATCACCCTAGCCCCTCCCCCTAACCTTAATCCTAACCCTAACCCTCACACTAACCCTCCCCTAACCCTAACCTTAACCCTCACCCTAATCCTGAGCCTCACCCTCAACCTCACGTGCAGCGTAACCCTAAGCCTAACCCTAAAGCTAACGCTAACACACACACTCACCCTCACCCTAACCCTAATCCTAACCCTATCCCCAACCCTAACACTCCTCCTAACTCTAACCCTAACACTAACCCTAACACTAACCCTAACCCTAAACCTCAACCTCACCCTCACCCTAACACTAAATCTAACCCTAAAGTTCACCCTCACCCTAAACCTAACTCTAACCCTAACCCAAAACCTAAACTTCACCCTATCCCTAACCCTCACCCTCACCCTCACCCTCACCGTAAACCTAAACCTCACCCTAACAATAAACTTAAACCTAATCCCAACCCTCACCCTAAACATAACCCTCACCCTAACCCAAACCCTCACTCTCACACTTACCCTCACCCTAACACTAAACCTAAACCTAACACTAACCCTCACACTAACACTAACCCTAATCCTAACACTAAACCTAAACCTAAACCTCACCCTCTCCCTAAACATAACATTGACCCTAAACCTAACCCTCACCCTAACCCTCCCCCTAACCCTATATCTAACCATAAACCTCACCCTCACACTCACCCTAACCCTAACCCTCACCATAACACACTCACCCTAACACTAACCCTAAACCTAACACTCACCCTCACACTAACCCTAACCCTCACCCTAATCCTAAACCTCACCTAAACCCTAACACTATCCCTAACCCTCACACTCACTCTAGCCCTCACCCTAACCCTAATTCTAACCCTTACCCTCACCCTAACCCTAACCCTCATCCTTACCCTAAGCATCACATTAACCCTAAACCTAATCCTCAATCTAACCCTCACTAAACACTAACCCTAACCCTAACCTAACCTTAACCCTTATACTACCCCTAAAGCTAACACTCACCCTTATCTAAACCCTCATCCTCAGCCTAAACCTCACCTTTACCCTTAACATCATCCACACCCTAACCATCACCCTAACCCTAAACCTCATCCTAAACCTCACCCTAACTGTAAACCTAAACATCACCCTAAACCTAACCCTAACCATCAACCTCACGCTCAGCCTAAGCCTAAGCCTAAGCCTAAGCCTTACCCTAAACCTCAACCTAACCCTCACCATAACCCTAACCCTAACCCTCACGCTAAACCTCGCCCTAACCCTAAGTCTAACCCTAAACCTCCCCTCAACCTAAACCTAACCCTATCCCTAAACCTCACCCTAACACTTACCCTCACCCTCACCCTCAACCTCACCGTACCTCTAACCCTAACCCTAACAATAAGCCTAAACCTAACCCTAACCCTAACCCTAACCATAACCCTCACCACAAACATAACACTAACCATAACACTAACAATAAACCTAACCCTAACCCTAAACCAAATCCTCACCCCCACTGTCACACTTAGCCTAACCCTAAGCCTAAGCCTAACCCTAACCCTAATCATAACCCTCACCCTTAGCCTCACCCTCACCGCAAACTGAACCATAACCATAACACTAACAATAACCCAATCCCGAACGCTAACCCTAACCCTAATCCTCAACCCCACTGTCACCCTCAGACTAACCCTAAGCCTAACCCTAACCCTAAACCTAACACTAACCCTAAACCTAACCCTAATCCTCAGCCTCACATTCACCCTAACCCAAAACCTAAACTTAACCCTCACCCTAACCCTAAGCCTAGGCCTAACACTAACCCTAACCCTCACACTCACCCTCACCCTAAACCTAATCCTAAACCAAACCCTATCACTAACCCTAACCCTTACCTTAACCCTCACCCTAGCCGTGAACTTAACCCTAAACCTGACCCGAAACCTCATCCTAAACCTCACCCTAATTCTAAACCTAACCCTCACCCTAATCCTAACCCTAACCCTCACTCTCATGCTCAGCCTAAGCCTAAGCCTAAACCTATCGCTCACCCTAAAACTAACCCTAACACTAACTCTAACACTAACCCTAAGCCTCACTCTAATCCTAACCCTAACTCTAACCCTAAACCTAAACCTAAACCTCATCCTAACCCTAACCCTAACCCTCACCCTCAACCTAGCCCTCACCCTAAACCTTACCCTCATCCTCACCCTAAACCTCACACTAACCCTAACACAAATCCTCAATCTAAACCGCACCTTCACCCCACCACTAACACTAACCCTCACCCTAACCCTAACCCTCACCCTAACCGTAACCCTCACCCTCAGTCTAACCTTCACGTTTACCCTAACTGTCACCCCCACCCTAACCCTCACCCTAACCCTAACCCTCACCCTAACAATTACCCTCACGCTAACACTAAACCCAACCCTATCTTTAACCCTCACACTAACCCTAACCCTCACCCTAATCCTAAACCTCACCCTAACCCTAACCCTAACCCTCACCCTGACCCTAGCCCTCACCCTAACACTAATTCTCACCCTCAGCCTCACCCTAACCCTAACCCTCATACTCACCCTAAACCTCACACTAACCCTAACCCTAATCCTCAATCTAACCCTCACCCTAACCCTAACACTCATCCTTACCCTAAACCTAAACCTAACCCTTACCTTCATCCTAATCTTAATCCTCACCCACAGCCTAAACCTCACATTTACCCTTACCATAAACCTCATCCTAATGCTAACCCTAAACATAAACCTAAACATCGCCCTAACCCTAACCCTCACCCTCAACCTCACACTCAGCCTATCCCTAAGCGTAAGCCTATGCCTGAACCACACCGTCACCCTCACCTTAAATCTAACCCTAATCCTAACAATAACACTAATCCTAAACCTAAACCAAACCCTAACCCCAAACCTAACTTAATCCTAAACCTCACCCTCACCCTAAACCTAATCCTAAACCTAACCCTAACCCTCACCCTAACCCTAACCCTCACCCTTACCGTAACCCTAACCCTCATCCTAACCCTCACCCTAACCCTAACCCTAACCCTAAACCTCACCCTAACACTAACCCTAACCCTCACCCTCACCGTAGCCTTCACCCTAATCTTAATCCTAACCCTAATCCTCATCCTAACCATCACCCTAAACATAACCCTAACCCTCAACCTAACCTTAAGAATAGCCCTCAACCTTACCCTAACCAATACGTTCACCATAACACCAAACCTAACCCTCAGCCTAACCCTAAACTTAACCCGAACCCTAACTCTCACCCTATCCCTAATCCTATCACTCAACCTAAACCAAATCCTCACCCTCACCCTCGCCTTCAGCAAAACCCTAAGCCTAACCCTATCCCTAAACCTAACCCTCACACTCACCCTTATCCTAATCCTAATCCTAACCCTAAGCTTAACCATCACCCTCACCCTAACCCTCACCCTATCCCTAACTCTAAAACTAACCCTAACCCTAACCCTCACCCTCAGCCTCACCCTAACCCTAACTCTAACCCTAAAACCCACCCTCACCCTAACCCTAACCCTAACGGTAAACCTCAACCTAACCCTCAAACTAACCATAACCCTAACAATAACCCTAACCCTAACCCTCGACCTAACCCTCCCCCTAAACCTAAGTCTAACCATGAACCTCACCCTCACCATAACCCTAATCGTAATCCTAATCCTAAACCTAACCCAAACCCAAAACCAAACCCTAACACACACACTCACCCTCACCCTAACTCTAATCCTGACCCTAACCCTACCCCTGAACGTCCCCATAACTCTCACACTAACCCTAACCTTAACACTAATCCTAACCCTTAACCTCAACCTAATCTTCACCCTAACCCTAACTCTCACCCTAAACCTAACCCTCACCCTCACCTTCACTGTAACCGTAACCCTAACCCTAACCCTAACAATAACCCTAACACAAACCCTCACCCTCACCATAACAATTACCCTCACCCTAACAATTACCCTCACCCTAACACTAACCCTAAACCTAACTCTAACACTCACACTAATCCTAACCCTCACCCTAATCCTAAACCTCACCCTAACACTAACCCTAACCCTCACCCTGACCCTAGCCCTCACCCTAACACTAAATCTAAACCTCACCCTCACTCTAACCCTAACCCTCATACTCACCCTAAACCTCACACTAACCCTAACCCTAATCCTCAATCTAACCCTCACCCTAACCCTAACCCTCATCCTTACCCTAAACCTAAACCTAACCCTTACCCTCATCCTAATTTAATCCTCACCCACAGACTAAACCTCACATTTACCCTTACCGTAAACCTCATCCTAATGCTAACCCTAAATGTAAACCTAACCATCACCCTAAGCCTAACCCTCACCCTCAACCTCACACTCAGCCTATCCCTAAGCATAAGCCTAAGCCTGAACCTCACTGTCACCCTCACCTTAAATCTAACCCTAACCCTAACAATAACACTAATCCTAAACCTAAACCTAACCCTAACCCCAAACCTACCCTAACCCTAACCCTCACCCTTACCGTAACCCTAACCCTCATCCTAACCCTCACCCTAACCATAACTCTAACCCTAAACCTCACCCTAACACTAACCCTAACCCTCACCCTCACCGTAGCCTTCACCCTAATCTTAATCCTAACCCTAATCCTCATCCTAACCATCACCCTAAACCTAACCCTAACCCTCACCCAACCTTAACAATAGCCCTCAATCTTACCCTAACCCTCACGTTCACCATAACCCCAACCCTAAACCTCACCCTAACCCTAAACGTAACCCTCATCCTCATGCTGTCCGTAACTCTAACCCTAACCCTAACAATAACACTAATCCTAACCCTAAACCTAACCTTAACCCTAACCCTAACCCTAATCCTAACACTCACCCTCACCCTAACCCTAAACCTAACCCTAACCCTCACACTAAACCTCACCCTCACCCTCATTGTAACCCTAACCTTCATCCAAAACCTCACCTTAACCCTAAACCTAACCCAAAACCAAACCCTAACACACACACTCACCCTCACCCTAACTCTAATTCAAACCCTAATCCTATAACCCTGAACGTCCCCCTAACTCTCACACTAACCCTAACCCTAACACTAACCCTAACCCTAACCCTCAACCTAACCCTCACCCTAACCCTAACTCTAACCCTAACCCTAAACCTCACCCTCACCTTCACTGTAACCGTAACCGTAACCCTAACCCTAACAATAAACCTAACCCAAACCCTAACCCTCACACTAACCATAAGCCTCACCCTAACCCTAAACCTCAACCTAACCCTAACCCTAACCCTAACCCTCACCCTCACCCGAACCTGAACCCTAACCCTCACCCTCATCCTAACGCTACGCTTAACCCTAATCCTAAACCTCACCCTAACCCTAACACTAACCCTCACAATCACCCTAACCCTAACCCTAACTCTAAACTTCATCCTAACCTTAAACCTGACCCTCAACATCACCCTCACCCTCACCCTTACCTTAACCTTAACCCTAACCCTAAACCTAAGAATAACACTAACCATAAACCTAACATTAAACCTCACCCTCACCGTAACTCTATCCCTAACCCAAACCTTCACCCTAACCCTAACACTGACCCTAACCCTAACCCTAAACCTCACCCTAACCCTAAACCGAACCCTCACCCTAGCATATATCCTAACCCAAATCTTAAACCTATCACTCATACTAACCCACACTCTCACCCTAAACCTAACCCTCACCCTTAATCTAACCCTCACCCTCAGCCTCAGACTCAGCCTAACCCTAAGGCTAACACTAACTCTAACCCTCACACTCAGCATCACCTTAACCCTAATCTTAACCCTAACCCCAACACTAAACCACCCTAACACTAACCCTCAACATCAACCTTACCCTAACCCTAACACTCACCCTGACACATACCCTAACACTAATCCTAACCCTAATGCTCACCCTAACCGTCACTCTAAACCTAACCCTAAACCTAACCCTCACCCTAACACTAACCCTCACCCTAACGCTAACCCTCACCCTACCCCTACCCATAAACCTCACACTAACCCTAAACCTCACCCTCACCCTAAACCTCACCCTCACCCTAACCCTAAACCTCACCCTCACCCTAGTGCTCACCCTAAACCTAACCTTAACCCTAACACTCACCCTAACCATAACCCTCACCATAACCCTAACACTCACACTAACCTTAAATCTAAACCTCTCCCTCACCCTCACCCTAACCCTAACCCTAACCCTCCCCCTCACCCTAAACCAAACCCTAACCCGAACACTCACCCTAACACTAACCCTAACCCTAACCCTAATCCTCACACTCACCCTCAACCTACACCTAATACTAAACCTAACCCTAACCCTCACAGTAACCCTCAAACTAGCGCTCATCCTAACCCTAATACTAACCCTAAATCTCATCTTAACCCTCACCATAACCCTAACCCTAACCCTCACCCTAACTCTAACCCTCACCCTCACCCTCATGCTTGGCCTAAGCCTAACCCTAAGCATAAGCTTAAGCCTAAACCTAACCTTCACACTAACCCTCAACCTAACCCTAACCCTAACACAAAAGCTAACTCTAACCCTAAACCTCACCCTCACCCTAACCCTAAATATAACCCTAAACCTAAACATAAACCTAACCCTCAACCTAACCCTAAACCTCACACTCACCTTAACAGTAAACCTAAACCTAACCCTAACAGTAACCCTAACCCTAACCCTCATTCTAACCATAATACTCACCCTAAACCTAACCCTCACCCTAAGACTTAAATTCACCCTAACACTAAACCTAACCCTAACACTAGCACTCACACTAACCCAAATTCTCCCCCTCACCCTAAACCAAATCCTAACCCTAACCCTCACCCTAACCCTAAGACTAACCCTAACCCTAACCCTGACACTCACCCTCAACCTACACCTAATCCTAAACCTAACCCTAACCCTCACAGTAACCCTCAGACTAGCCCTCACCCTAACCCTAATCCTAACCCTAAACCTCATCCTAACCCTCACACTAACCCTAACCCTAACCCTCACCCTAACCCTAACCCTAACCCTGACCCTCATGCTCGGCCTAAGCCTAACCCTAAGCCTAAGCTTAAGCCTAAACCTAACCCTCACACTAACACTCAACCTAACCCTAACCCTAACACAAAAGCTAACTCTAACCCTAAACCTCACCCTCACCCTAACCCTAACTCTAACCCTAACACTAAACATAAACCTAACCCTCAACCTAACCCTAAACCTCACACTCAACTTAACAGTAAACCTAATCCTAACCCTAATAGTAACCCTAACCCTAACCCTAACCCTCATTCTAAACATAACACTCACTCTAAACCTAACCCTCACCCTAACACTTAAATTCACCCTAACACTAAACCTAACCCTAACAGTAGCACTCACACTAACCCTCCCCCTCCCCCTCACCCTAGCCCTCACCCTAACCCTAACCCTCATCCTCATCCTAAACCTCACACTAACCCTAAAACTAATCCTCAATATAAACCTCACCCTCACCTTAACCCGAACCCTAACCCTCACCCTAAACCTAACCCTCACCCTTAACTTAATCCTCACTCTCAGCCTCTCACCTTTACCCTTACCTGCACCCTCATCCTAAACCTCACCCTAAGCCTAACCCTCATCCTAACACTCACCCTGACCGTAACCCTAAGCCTAACCCTAACCCTAACCCTCACCCTCACCCTAGACATCATCTTAACCCTAATCCTAACCCTAAACCTAACCCTAACCCTAACCATCACCTTTAACCTAATCCTCAACCCCACCCTCACTCTCAGCCTAACCCTAAGCCTAAGCCTAATCCTAACCCTAACCCTCACACTCAGCCTCACCATAACCCTAATCCTAAACCCAACTGTAACACTAACCCTAAACCTCAACCTATCCCTCCCCCTAACCCTCCCCCTAACTCCAACTCTAACCCTAAACTTCACCCTCACCCTAACCCTCACCCTAAACCTAAATCTAACCCTCACCCTCACCCTCACCGTAACTCTAACCCTAACTCTAACAATAACACTAACCCTAAGCATCACCCTAACCCTAACCCTAACCCTAAACCTCACCCTAAGCCTAACCCAAAACCTCAACGTCAGCCTCACCCTAACCGTAAACTTAACCTTAACCATAACACTAACAATAACCCTAACCCTAATCCTAACACTGATCCTCACCCTAACCCTAACCCTCACACTCACCGTAAGCCTAACTCTAACCCTCACCCTAACCCTCACCCTCATGTTAAGGCTAAGCCTAACCCTATCCCTAACCCTAACACAGTCACTCAACCTAACATTAACCCTAATCCTAATCCTAACCCTAACCCTAACACTCATCCTAACCCTCACCCTAACCCTCACCCTCAGGTTAAGGCTAAGCCTAACCCTATCCCTAAGCCTAACACAATCACTCACCCTAACATTAACCCTAATCCTAATCCTAACCCTAACCCTAACACTCATCCTAACCCTCACCCTAACCCTAACCCTAACACTAACCCTAATACTCAACCCAACGCAATTCTAACCCTAAACCTCACCCTCAACTTCACCCTAACCCTAATCCTAACGCTAAACCTCACTCTAACCCTAACCCTTACCCTCAGCCTCACTGTAACTCTAACCATAACCCTAACAATGACACTAAACCTAACCCTAACCCTCACCCTCGCCCTCACCGTAACCCTAACCCTAACCCAAACCCTCACCCTAACCCTAACCTTAACCCTAACCTAAACCTCACCCTAACCCTAACCCTAAGCCTCACCTTGAGCCTCAACCTCACCATAAAGTTAAACCTAACCATAACACTAACAATAACCCTAACCCTAACCCTAACCTAACCCTCACCCTCACCCTCACCCTAACCCTAACCCTCACCCTAACCCTAACCCTCACCCTCACCGTAACCCTCACACTAACACTCACCCTAACCCTAAACTTAATCCTAACCCTAAACGTCACCCTAATGCTAACCCTAACCCTCACCCTCACCCTAGCCCTCACCTTAGCCCTAATCCTAAACCTAAACCTCACCCTAACCTTCACCATAACCCTAAAACCCTAACAATCACCCTAATCCTAACCCTTAACCTCACCCTCACGCTAGGACTAAACCTAAGACTAAGGCTAACCCTAACCCTAACTTTCACACTCACCCTCACCCTCATCCTCACAGTAACTCTAACCTTACCCCTAACAATAACACTAACCCGAACCTTAACCCTAATCCTAACCCTCACCTTGACAGTAAACCTCAACCTAAACCAAGCCCTCACCCTAACACTAACACTAATCCTAACCCTAAAATTTACCCTAACCTAACCCTAAACCTCACACTCAGCCTCAACCTCACTGTAAACTTAACCTTCATGATAACACTAACAATAACCCTAACCATAACACTAATCCTAACCCTCAGCCTCACCCTAACACTAACCCTCACTCTCACCGTAACCCTAACCTAACCCTCACCCTAACCCTAAACCTAACCCTAATCCTAAACCTCGCCATAATGGTAACCCTAACCCTCACCCTCACCCTTGCCCTCATCCTAACACTAATCCTAACCCTAAACCTCATCCTAACCCTGATTCTAACCATAACCCTAACCCTCAACCTAACCCTAACCCTAACCTTGAAGCTAACCCTAACACTCACCCTCACACTCACACTCAGCCTCAGCCTAACCCTAAACCTAAGCCTAATCCTAACCCTCACACTCACCCTCACCTTAACCCTAATCCAAACAATAACACTCACCCTAACCCTCAACCTAACCCTCCCACTAATCCTAACCCTAAACCTAAACCTCACCCTCACCCTAACCCTAACTCTAACACTGAACCTAAACCTAAACCTCACCCTAACCCTAACCCTAACCCTCACCCTCACCGAAACAGTAACCCTAACCCTAACAATAACCCTAACCCTAAGGCTAACACTAACCCTAAACATAAACCTCACCCTAATGCTAACCCTCACCCTAAAACTAACCCTAATACTAACACTAACCGTCACACTAACCCTAACCATCACCTTAACCCTAAACTTCAACATAACCCTAAACCTAACCCTCCCCTCACCATAGCCCTCACACTAACCCTAACCCTCATCCTCACCCTAAACCTCACACTGACCCTAACACTGATACTCAATTTAACCTCACCCTCACCCTAACCCTAACCCTAATCCTCACCCTAAATCTCACCCTAACCTTAACCCTCAACTTTACCCTTACTGTCACATTCAACCTAACCCTCACCCTAAACCTAACCCTCATTCTAACCCTCACCCTAAACATAACCCTAACCATCACACTAACCGTAACCCTCAACCTCACACTCAGCCTCAGTCTAAACCTAAGCATAAGCCTAACCCTAACCCTAAACCTCACCCTCACCCTAGTCCTCACCCTAACCATAATCCTAACCCTAACCATAAAAATAACACTAACCCTAACCCTAACCCTCATTCTAACCCTAAACCTCACCCTAACCCTGATCCTCACCCAAACACCTTACACTAACAATAACCCTAACCCTACCCCTAACCCTCATTCTAACCCTAACCCTCACCCTAACCCTTACCCTCACCCTAACACTTACCTTACCCTAACACTAACCCTAACCCAAACACTAAACCTCACACTAACCCTAACCCTCACCCTACCCTAACTCTAACCCTAAACCTCACCCTAACCCTAACCCTAACCCTCACCCTCACTCTCCCCCTGACCCTCACCCTCACCATAACTCTAACCCTAACCTTAACAATAACACTAATCCTAACCTTAATCCTAATCCTAACCCTAATACCCACCCTCAGCCTCACCCTCACCACAAACTTAACCCTAACCATAACACTAACAATAACCCTAACCATAACCCTAACCCTAACATTAACCCTCACCTTAACCCTAACCCTAATCCTAACCCTATACCTCATCCTAACCCTCACCCTAACCCTAACCCTAAACCTCAACCTAACCCTAACCCTCACCCTCACACTCAGCCTAACCCTAAATCTAACCTTAACACTAACCCTCACACTCACACTCAAGCTAACCCTAATCCTAAATCTAACACGATCCCTAACCATAACCCTCAACCTAACCCACACCCTAACCCTAACCCTAACACCAATCCTAACACTAACCTTCACACTAACCCTAACTCTAACCCTAAACCTCACCCTCACCCTCACCTTAATCCTGACCCTCAACCTCAGCCTAAACCTAAGCCCGACGCTAACCTGAATCCTCACACTCACACTCACCCTCACCCTAACACTAATCCTAATCTCAGCCCTAACCCTAACCGTCACCCTAACCCTAACCCTCACAATAACCCTAAACCTAAAACTAACCCTAACGCTAATGCTCACCCTAACCATAAATCTAAACCTAAACCTCACCCTCAACTTAACCCTAACCCTAACCCTAACCCTAAACCTCACCATAAACATAACCCTAAACCTCACCTTCACCCTAGCCCTCACTCAAACCCTAATCCTAATTCTAACCCTCATCCGAACCCTAACCCTAACCCTAACCCTAACCATCACCCTAACCCTAACACTCAGCCTCAACCTTACCCTCACCCGCAGGCTAACATTAAGCCTAAACCTAAACCTAACCCTAACCCACACACTCACCCTCACCCTAACCCTAATCCTAATCCTAAACCTAACAATAACCCTAACCCTAAAGCTAACCCTCACCTTAAATATAACCCTCACCCTAACCCGAACCCTCACCCTAACACTTACCCGGACCCTAACACTAGCCGTAAGCATCACCCCAACGTTCACACTAACCCTAATCCCCACAGTAAACCTAAACCTCATCCTAACCTTAACCCTAACCCTAACCTAAACCTCAACCTCATCATAGCCCTCACCCTAACCCTAATTCTAACCCTAACCCTAACCCCCATCCTCACCCTAAACCTCACACTAACCCTAACCCTAATCCTCAATCTAACCCTCACCCTAACCATAACCCTAACCCTCACCCTAACCCTAACCCTCACCCTTATTTTAACACTCACCCTCAGCCTAACCCTCACCTTTACCCTTACCATCACTCTCACCCTAACCCTCAACCTTAAGCTAATGCTCACCCAAGCCCTAACCCTAACCCTAACCCTAAACCTACCCTCACCCTCAGCTTTACACTAATCCTATCACTATTCCTAACCCTAAACCTCACCTTCACACTAACAGTCAGCTAATTCTTAACCTCACACTAATCCTAACCCTAACCCTAACCCTAACTCTCACACTAAACCTAAACCTCAACCTAACCATAACCCTATACCTTACCCTAAACCTCATCTTAACCCTAACTCTTACCCTCACCCTAACCCTAACCCAAAACCTCAACATCACCCTAAATCTGACCCTAACCCTAAGAACAACCCTAACCCTCACCCGAACCCTAACCCTCACCCTGAACCGAACCCTCACCCTAACCGTCACCCTAATCGTAACCCTAACCATCAGCCTAACCCTAAGCATAACCCTAACCCTAACCCTCACCCTAACCCTCACGCTAACCCAAACCTTAACCCTAACCCTCACCCTCACCCTTACCCTCATCCTAACACTTAACCTCATACTCACCCTAAACCTCACACTTAACTGAATCCTCACCGTAACTCTAACCCTAACAGTCACCCTCACCGTCACCCCCATACTAAGCCTAACCCTAACCCTCACCCTAATCCTAAAACCCACCCTAATCCTCACCCTAAACCTCACCCTAACTCTAATGCTAAGTCTAACACTCACCCTAACCCTCATGCTATCACTTATCCACAGCACAAACCTAACCCTAATCTTAACCCTCACCCTCACCCTAACCCTAATCCTAACCCTAACCCTCATCCTAACCCTCACCCTAACCCTAAGGTTAACCATAATCCTAAGGCTAATCCTCACACACACCCTCACCCTCAGCCTAACCCTAAGCCTAACCCTAATCCTAACCCTAACCCTCACACTCACCCTCACTCTAACCCTAATCCTAACCCAAAATCTAACCCTAGCCATAAACATCAACCTTACGCTCACCCTAAACCTAATGCTAACCCTAACACTAACCCTAACCCTAACACTCACCCTTACCCTCCCCCTCAGCCTAACTCTAACCCTAAACCTCTCCCTCACCTTATCCCTAATACTAACCCTAACTCTAAACCTCACCGTAACATTAACCCTCACCCTCACCCTCACCCTCACCCAAACCGTAAGTCTAAACCTAACCCTAATATTAACACTAATCCTAACCCTAAAACTAACCCTAACCCTAAGCCTAACCCTAATGCTAACACTCACCCTCACCCTAATCCTAATCCTAACCCTAACCCTCAACCTAACCCTAACCCTCACCCTCACTGTAACCCTAAACCTCACCAAAAGCTCACCCTAACCCTAACCCTAACCCTAACCCTAAAACTCACCCTAACACTAACCCTAACCCTCACCATCACCCTAGCCCTCACCCTAACCCTAATCATAACCCTAATCCTCATCCTAACCCTCACGCTAACCCTAACTCTAACCCTAAAACTCACCCTAACCCTAACCCTAACTAAACCCCTAACCCTAACACTAAACCTCACCCTAACCCTAACCTTCACCCTCATCCTCACTGTAACCCTAACCCTAAACTTAACAATAACCCTAAACCTAACCCTAAACCTCACCCTAAACATAACACTCACCCTAACCCTAACCCTCACCCTAACACTTACCCTAACCCTAACTCTAACACTAACCCTCACAGTAACCCTAACTCTCACCCTAATCCTAAACCTCACCCTAACCCTAACCCTAACCCTAACCCTCACCCAAACCCTAGCCCTCACTCTCACCCTAATTCTAACCATAACGCTCACCCTAACCCTAAACATCATCCTCACCGTAAACCTCACACTAACCCTAACCCTAATCCTCAATCTAACCCTCACCCTCACCCTAACCCTCACCCTATCCCTTATGCTAACCCTCACATTAATCCTTACCCTCACCCTTAATGGAACACTCACCCTCAGCCTAAACCTCACCTTTACTGTTACCGTCATGCTCACCCTAACCCTCACCCTAAAACTTACACTCATCCTAACACTCACCCTAACCCTAACCCTATCCATCACCCTAACCCTATCAATCACACTCACCCTCACCCTCAGCCTAAACCTATGCCTAAGCCGAACCCTAACCCTAAACCTCACCCTCACCCAAGCCCTCACCCTAAAACTTATCCTAACCCCAACCCTCATCCTAACCCTCACCCTAACCCTAACCTTAACCATCACCCAAAACCTATTCCTCACCCCCACCCTTATCCTCAGCCTAACCCTAAGCCTAAGCCTAACCATAACCCTCACATTCACCCTAGCCCTCACCCTAAACCTAATCCTAACCCGAACCTTCATCCTAAACCTCACCATAACCCTAACCCTAACCATCACCCAAACCCTATTCCTCACCCCACCCTCAGCCTAACCCTAAGTCTAAGACTAACCCTAACCCTAACCCTCACCCTCACCCTAGCCCGCACCCTAATCCTAACCCTAACCTAACCCGAACCCTAATCCTAATCCTAAACCTAAACCTAACCTCAACGCTCACCCTAGCCCTCACCGTAACCATAATCCTAACCCTAAACCTCATCCTATCCCTCATCCTAAACCTAACCCTAACCCTCACCCTAACCCTAACCCTCACCCTCATCCTCAGCCCAACCCTAACACTAATCCTCAAACTCACACTCACGCTAAACCTAATCCTAAATCTAACCCGATCCCAAAACATAACCCTCACCCTAACCATCATCCTAACCCTAATCCTAACAGCAATCCTTACACTAAACCTCACACTAACCCTAACTCTAACCCTAAACCTCACCCTCACCCTCACCTTAAGCCTCACCCTCAACCTCAGCCTAAACCTAAGGCTCACCCTAACCCTAACCCTAACCCTTACACTCACCCCCACCCTCACCCAAACACTAATCCTACTCCCAGCCCTAACCCTATCCCTCACCCTAACCCTAACCCTCACCCTAAACCTAAACCGAACATTAACCCTAAACCTAACCCTCACCCTAACCCTAACTCTAAACCTAAACCTCAGCCTCACCTTAACCCTAACCCTAACTCTAACCCTAAACCTCACGCTAAATATAACCCTAAACCTCACCTTCACCCTAGCCCTCACCCAAACCTTAATCCTAACTCTAACCCTTATCCTAACCCTCACCCTAACCCAAACCCTAACCATCACCCTAACCCTAATCCTCAGCCTCAACCTCACCCTCAGCCTAACCTTAAGCCTAAACCTAACCCTAACCCACACACTCACCCTCACCCTAACCCTAATCCTAATCCTAGCCCTAAGAATAACCCTAACCCTAAACCTAACCCTCAACCGAAACATAACCCTCACCCTAACCCAAACCCTCACCCTAACACTTACCCTCACCCTAACACTAACCTTAACTCTAACCCTAACCCTCACACTAATCCTAACCCTCACAGTAACCATAAACTTCACCCTAACCTTAACCCTAACCCTAACCTAAACCTCACCCTCATCCTAGTCCTCACCCTAACCCTAATTCTATCCCTAACCCTAACCCTAACCCTAACCCTCAACCTCACCCTAAACCTCACACTAACCCTAACCCTAATCCTCAATCTAACACTCACCCTAACCGTAACCCAAACCCTTAACCTAACACTCACCCTAACCCTAACCCTCACCCTTATCTTAACCCTCACCCTCAGCCTAACCCTCACCTTTACCCTTACCATCACTCTCACCCTAACCCTCAACCTTAACCTAACGCTCACCCATGAACTCACCCTAACCGTAACCCTAAACCTCACCCTCACCCTCAGATTTACACTAATCCTATCACTATTCCTAACCCTAAACCTCACCCTCACCCTAACAGTCAGCTAATTCTTACTCTCAAACTAATCCTAACCCTAACCCTAACCCTAACTCTCACAATAAACCTAACCCTCACCCTAACCGTAACCCTACCCCTTACCCTAACCCTCACCTTAACCCTAACTCTAACCCTCAACCTAACCCTCACCCAAAACATCACCGTCACGCTAATTCTGACCCTAACCCTTATAACAACCCTAACCCTCACCCTCACCCTAACCCTCACCCTAATCATAACCCTAAACCTCACCCTAACCCGAACCTTAACCCTAACCCTCACCCTCACCCTAACCCTCATCCTAACACTTAACCTCATCCTCACCCTAAACCTCACACTTAACCGAATAATCAACGTAACTCTAAACATAACCGTCAACCTCACCGTCACCCTCACGCTAAGCCTAACCCTAATCCTCACCCTAACCCTAAAACTCACCCTAATCCTCACCCTAACCCTCACCCTAACCCTAATGCTAAGTCTAACACTCACCCTAACCCTCATGCTATCACTTAACCACACCACAAACCTAACCCTAACCTTAACCCTCACCCTCACCCTCACCCTAAACCTCACCCAAAACCTAAACCTAATCCTAACCCTCACCCTAATCCAAACCCTAACACTAACCCTCACCTAACCCTAAACCTAACCCTCTACCTCACCCTAACCCTCACCATCACCCGAACCCTCACCATAATCCAAACTCTCACCCACACCCTAAACCTCAAGCTCACCCTTACCCTAACCCTCAACTAATCATCACCCTAACCCTAACCATTACCTAACCAAGACTCTCACCCTCACCCTCACCTTCACCCTAACCCTCACCCTCACCCTAGACCTCACCCTAACCATAACCATAACCCTAAACCTCACCCTCACCCTCACCCTCAACCTCAGCATATCCCTAATCATATCCCTAATCCTAACCCTAACCCTCACCCTCATCCTAACCCTCACCATAACACTTACCCTCACCCTCACTCTCACCCTTACCGTAACCCTCACACTAAACCTAAACCTCACCCTAAACCTTAACCTACCCCTCACCCTAAACCTCACCATAAACTTCACGCTAACCCTAACCCTCACCCTCACGCTAGCCCTCACCCTAACCCTAATTCTAACCCTAACCCTCACCCTAACCCTCATCCTCACCCTAAAAATCACACTAACCCTAACCCTAATCCCCAATCTAACCCTAACCCTAACCCTAACCCTAACCCTAACCCTAACCCTAACCCTCACCCTTACCGTAACTCTCACCCTTAGCCTTACCTTCAACTTTACTCTTACCATCACGCTCATCGTAACCCTAACCCTATCCCGAACCCTCATCCTAACCCTCACCCTAACCCTAACACTATCCATCAACATAACCCTAACCCTCACCCTCACCATCACCCTCAGCTTAAACCTATGCCTAAGCCTAACCCTAACCTTAACCCTCCCCTCACCATACCCCTCACCCTAACCCTAATCCTAACCCTAACCCTCATCCTAACCCTCACCTAACCCTAAGGTTATCCATCACCCTAAGCCTAATCCTCACACCCACCCTCACCCTCAGCCAAACCCTAAGCCTAAGCCTAATCCTAACCCTAACCCTCACACTCTGCCTCACCCTAACCCTAATCCTAACCCTAAACCTAGCCTAAACCCTAAACCTCAACCTTACCCTCACTCTAAACCTAAAGCTAACCGTAACACTAACCCTAACCCTAACCCTCACCCTAAAACTCCCCCTCAACCTAAGTCTAACCCTAAACCTCACCGACACCCTATCCCTAATCCTAACCCTAAAACTAACCCTTACTCTAACCCAAAGCTTCACTCTCAGCCTCACCCTCATGGGAAATGTAACCCTAACCATAACATTTACAATAACCCAAACCCTAATCCTAACCATCACCCTCACCATAACCATAATCCTAACCCTAACCCTCGCCCTAACCTTAACCCTCACTCTCACTGAAACCCTAACCCTCATCTTAACCCTCAACCTAACCTAACCTTAACACTCACCCTAACCCTTTACTTCACCCTAATCCTAACACTAAGCCTGACCTAAACCTCCCCCTAAACCTCCCCCTCCCCCTAACCCTAACAAAAAACCTAACCCTCAACCTAAATCTCAACCTAACCCTAACCCTAACCCTAAACCTCACATTAACCCTAACCCAAACCATACCCCTCGTCCTGACCCTCAAGCTAACTCTAACCTTCACCCTCACCAGAACCCTAAACCTAACCCTAACCCTAAACCTCACCTTAAGGCTAATTCTAACCCTAACCCTAACCCTAACCGGCACCCTAACCCTAATCCTCACCTAAACCCTCACCCTCAGCCTAACCCTAAGCCTAACTGTAAGCCTAACCCTCACACTCACCCTCACCCTAACCATAAACCTAAACCTAACCCAAGCCCTAACACTTACCCTCAACCTAACCCTCACCCTAACCCTAACCCTAACACTAACCCTAACCCTAACCCTCAACCTAAACCTCACCCTAACCCTAACACTAACCCTAAAACTGACCTTCACCTTAACCCTAACTCTAACCCTAACCCTAACCCTAAATCTCACCCTAACCCTAGCATTAAACCTCACCCTCACCCTCACCCTCACCGTAACCATAACCCTAACCCTAACAATAACACTAACCATAATCCTTAGCCTCACCATAAACATAACCCTCACCCTAACCCTCAACCTCAACCTAACACTTACCCTCACCCTAACATTAACCCTCACACTAAGCCTACCCCTCACCGAAACCCTAAACCTCACACTAACCCTAACCCTAATCCTCAATCTAATCCTCACCCTCACCCTAACCCTAACCCTTACCCTTACCCTCACCCTCACCCTAACCCTAAACCTTAACCTTACTCTATACCTCACCCTAACCCTAACCCTCCCCCTTAACGAAAACCTCACCCTCAGCCTAACCCTCACCTTTAACCTTACAGACACCCTCAACCTAACCCTCACCATAACCCTAAAGCCGAACCTTAATTCTCACCCTAACTCTAACCCTAAACCTCACCCTAACCCTAACACTCACCCTAACCCTAACACTCACCCTCACCCTCACCCTCAGCCTAACCCAAAGCCTAACCCTAACCCTAACTCTAACCCTCACACTCACCCTCTCACTAACCCTAATCCGAATCCTAACCCTAACACACACCATCACCCTACCCCTCACCCTAACCCTCACCCTACCTGTAACACTAAACCTAACCCTAACCCTCACCCTAACCGTCACCCTAACCCTATCTCTAACACTAAACGTCAAACTCACACTGACACTAAATTTAACCCTAAACCTAAACCTCAACCTAAACCTACCCCTAAACCTCACCCTCACCCTAGCCCTCACCATAACCATAATCCTAAAACTAACCCTCATCTTAACCCTCATCCTAACCCTAAACCTAACCCTAACCCTCACCCTAACCCTAATCCTAACCATAACCCTAACCCTAAACCTCACCCTAACCCTAAACCTAAAACTAACCCTAACCCTAACCCTCATCCTAACCCTCACTTGAACCCTAACTGTAACCCTAAACCTCACCCACACCCTCACCGTAACTCTAACCCTAACACTAAACCTAAACCTCACCCCAACCCTAACACTCACCCTCACCCTCAACGTAACCCTAACTCTAAACTTAAAAATCACCCTAAACCTAACACTAACCCTCACCCTAACCATAACCCTCACCTTAACCCTAACCCTCACCCTAACACTTACCCTCACCCTAACACTAAGCCTAACTCTAACACTAACCCTCACAGTAACCCTAACTCTCACCCAAACCCTAAACCTCACCTAAACCCTAACTCTAACCCTCAGCCTCACCCTAGCCCTCACCCTAACCCTAATTCTAACCCTAACCCTCACCCTAACCCTAACCATCATCCTCAACCTAAACCTCACACAAACCCCAATCCTGATCCTCAATCTAACCCTCACCCTCACCCTCATCCTAATCCTTACCCTAAACCTCAACCTAATCCTAACCCTCACCCTTAGGGGAACACTCACCCTCAGCCTAACCCTCACCTTTATTCTTACCGTCACACTCAGGCTAACCCTCACCCTAACCCTAACCCTCATCCTAACACTCACCCTAACCATAACCCTATCCATCATCCTAACCCAAACCCTCTAACTCACCCTCACCCTAAGCCTAACCTTAAGCCTAAGCCTAAGCCTATTCCTAACCCTAACCCTCACCCTCACCCTAGCCCTCACCCTAAAACTAATCCCAACGCTAAGCCTCATCCTCACCCTCAACCTAACCCTAACCCTAACCATCACCCAAAACCTATTCCTCACCCCCATACTCACCCTCAGCCTAACCCTAACCATAACCTTCAACCTCAGGCTCATCCTCACCGCAAACTAAACCGAAACCATAACACTAACAATAACCCTAATTTTAACCGAAACCCTAACCTTAATCCTCACCCCCACCCTCACCCTCAGCCTAACCCTAACCCTAACCCTAAACCTAAACCTAACCCTAAACCTCACCTTAATCCTCAGCCTCACCCTAACCCAAACACTAACATTAATCGTCACCCTAACCCTAAGCCTAACCCTAATTCTCAAACTCAACCTCAACCTAACAATAAACCTAACCCGAAACCTCACCCTAAACCTAACACTCACCCTCAACCTCAACCTCACTGCAAACTTTACCCTAACCATAAAAATACCAATAACCCTACCGCTAAACCTAACCTTAACCCCAATCCTCACCCCCACCCCCACCCTCAGCCTAACCATAAGCCTAATCCTAAACCTAACCCTAACCCTCACCCTAACCCTAACCCTAACAATAAACCTCACCTTAAGGCTAACTCTAAACCTAACCCTAACCTGAACCGCACCCTAACTCTCACACTTACACTCTACCTCAGCCTAAACCTAAACCTAAACCAAACCCTAATTCTAACCCTCACACTCACCCTCAACCTAACCATAATCCTAAACCTAACACTATCCCTAACCCTAACCCTCACCCTAACGTTAACCCTAACCCTAACCCTAACACTAACCCTAAACCTAACCCACACCCTAACCCTCCTCCTAAACCTATCTCTAACCCTAAACCTCAAACTCACCCTGATCCTAACCCTAAACCTAACCCTAAAACACACCCTAACACTAAACCTCAACCTCAATCTAGCCCTCACCCTAACCCCAATCCTAAACCTAACCCTCATTCTAACCCTCACCTTAACCCTAAACCAAACCCTCACCCTAACCTAAACCCTCACCCTAACCCTCAGCCTAACCCTAAGCCTAACCCTAAACCTAACCCTAACACTAACCCTCACACTCACACTCACGCTAACCCTAATCCTAAATCTAATCCTATCCCTAACCATAACGCTCACCTTAACCCTCACCCTAACACTAACATTAACACCAACCCTAACGCTAACCCTCACACTAACCCTAACTCTAACCCTAAACCTCACCCTCACCCTCACCTTAACCCTCACCCTCAAGCTCAGCGTAAACCTAAGCCTAACCCTAAACCTAACCCTAACACTAACCATCAAACTCACACTCACCCTCACAAAAACACTTATCCTAATCCCAGCCCTAACCCTAACCCTCACCCTAACCCTAACCCTCACCCTAACCCTAAACATAACACTAACCCTAACCGTAACCCTCACCCTAACCCTAACTCTAAACCTAAACCTCACCCTCACCTTAACCCTAACCCTAAACATAACCCTAACCCTATACCTCACCCTAAACATAACCCTAAACCTCACCTTCACCCTAGCCCTCACCCAAACCCTAAACCTACCCCTCAAACTAAACATAACCCTAACCCTAACCCAAACCCCCACCCTAACACTTCCCCTCACCCTAACACTAACCCTCACACTAACCCCAATTCTCACAGTAAACCTAAACCTCACCCTAACATTAACCCTAACCCTAACCTAAACCTCACCCTCACCCTAGCCCTCACCCTAACCCTAATTCTAACCCTAACCCTCAACCTAAACCTAACCCTCAACCTCACCCTAAACCTCACACTAACCCTAACCCTAATCCTCAATCTAACCCTCACCCTAACCGTATCCCGAACACTTAAGCTAATGCTCACCTTAACCCTAACCCTCACCCTTATCTTAACCCTCACCCTGAGCCTAACCCTCACCTTTACCCTTACCATCACTCTCACCCTAACCCTCAACCTTAACCTAACGCTCACCCAAGCCCTCACCCTAACACTAACCCTAAACCTCACCATCACCCTCAGCTTTACACTAATCCTATCACTATTCCTAACCCTAAACCTCACCCTCACCCTAACAGTCAGCTAATTCTTACCCTCACACTAATCCTAACCCTAACCCTAAACCTAACTCTCACAATAAACCTAACCCTTACCCTAACCGTAACCCTACCCCTTACCCTAACCCTCACCTTAACCCTAACTCTAACCCTCAACCTAACCCTCACCCAAAACCTCACTGTCACCCTAAATCTGACCTTAACCCTTATAACAACCCTAACCCTCACCCTCACCCTCACCTTAACCCTCACCCTAACCCTCACGCTAACCCTCACCCTAATCATAACCCTAACCCTCAGCCTAACCCTCACCCTAAACCTAAGCATAACCCTAACCCTAAACCTCACCCTAACCCTAACCCTCACCCTCACCCTCAGCCTAAACCTAAGGCTAACTCTAACCCTAACCCTAAACCTCACACTCATTCTATGTTTGTAATGTTTTTTTTTTGTTTTTTTTTTAATTGTATTTTATTTTATTTGAGAACATACTGTACAGAGGGGCTACAATTACATGGGCAGGATAATGCTTACATTTCTTACCAAGCATTGCAGCCTCCGCCTTTGTTTACCCTTTACTTCCCTTCCCCGCCTCCCCCCTCCCCCCACCCAATTTTACCCCCCTCCCCCCACCCAATTATACCCCCCTCCTCCCCCCACACCGACATTGTAAAGCTGGTTTTGACATGACATTTTGTACTTCTCATTGTTGCAACAGGTCCACCTGAATCCTTAAACGACTTGTTTGTCCCCATCTCCTCCACATGTTATACTGACATCAAATATAGTGAAAGCGGGGGTTACACTGTGGGGGAGGGACATACAAAACAACAAAGAAATAATCTTATAAATGCGTTAGAAACACATGCATGAAAGAAACGAAAACATTAAAATACATATTTAAGGGTTCATTTTCCTAACATCACATTATCTGACCTTTTCCGCTTGACTCATACCTATACTAGATATTGCAAATAAGGGAAACCATGGGACCTATGCTTCTTTGGGCCTGGCTTACTTCACTTAATATAATTTTTTCCAAACCTTTCCATTTCCTAACAAATGGGGAAATGTCATTCTTTCTGATGGAGGCATAGAATTCCATTGTGTATATATACCACATTTTCTTGATCCATTCATCTACTGAGGGGCATCTGGGTTGGTTCCATATCTTAGTTATGGTAAATAATGCTGCAATAAACATAGTTGTGCTGGTAGCTTTAGTGTGGTCTTGTTTGTAAACATTTGGGTAAATGCCCAAAACTGGGATTGCTGGATCATAGGGGAGATCTATGTGAAGTCTTTTGAGGAACCTCCATACTGCTTTCCAAAGTGGTTGAACAAGTTTACATTCCCACCAACAATGAAGTAAGGTTCCTTTCTTTCCACATCCCCTCCAGCATCTGTTGTTGTTAGAGTTCTTGATTTTTGCTGTTCTAACTGGAGTGAGGTGATATCTCAATGTTGTTTTGATTTGCATTTCTTTTATGGCTAGGGATGTTGAACATTTCTTCATGTGTCTATTGGCCATCCTTCTTTCTTCTTCAGAGAAGCTTCTCTTTAAGTCCTCACACTCATTCTAACCCTAAGCCTAATCCTAATCCTAACCCTAACAGTAAACCTAACCGTCAACCTAACCATCACATTAACCTTAACCCTAACAATAACCCTAACCCTAACCCTCACCCTCACCCTCATCCTCACTCTAACCCTAACTTTAACCCTAAGCCTCAGCCTCACCCTAACCCTAACCCTAAAACTAACACTAAACCTCACCAAAAGCATAACCCTCACCCTAACCCAACCTCTCACCCTAAAATTTAACCTCACTCAAACACTAACCCTAACCTTAACACTAACCTTCACACTAACCCTAACCCTAACCCTAAACCTTAACCTAACCCTCACCCTCACCCTAACCCTAACACTAAGCCTCACCCTAACCCTCAACCTAACCCTCCCCCTAACCCTATATCTAACCCTAAACCTCACCCTCACACTAACCCTAACCCTAACCCTAACCCTAAACCCCACCCTAAACCTAAACCTAACCCTCACCCGCACCCTCACCCTCTCCATAGCGCTAACCCTAACCCTAACAATAACACTAACCCTAACCCTAACCCTCACATTCACCCTCACCCTCAACCTAACCCTAATCCTAAATGTAACCTTATACCTTACCCTAACCCTCACCCTAGCCCTCAGCCTAACCCTAATCCTAACCCTAAACCTCATCCTAACCCTCACCCTAACCCTCACTCTAACCCTAACCCTAACCCTCACCCTCATGCTCGGCCTAAGCCTAAGCCTAAGCCTAAGCCTAGCCCTAACGCTAACCCTCACCCTGACCCTAGCACTAACCCTAACACTAACTCTAACCCTAATCCTCACTCTCACCCTAACCCTAACTCGAAACCTAACCCTAAACCTAAACCTCATACTCAACCCTAAACCTACACTTCACCCTCACCCTCAACTTAACCATAACCCTAAACCTAATCCTAACAATAACCCTAACCCTAACCCTCACTCTTACCTTAAGCCTCACCCTAACATTTACCCTCAACCGAACACTCACCCTAACCCTAACACTAACCCTCACACTAAATCTAACAATCACCCTAACTCTAAACCTCACCCTAAACCTAACCCTAGCCTTCACCCTCACCCTAGCCCTCACCCTAACCCTAACACCCATCCTCACCCTAAACCTCACATTAACCCTAACAATAATCCTCAATCTAACCCTCACCCTCACACTACCCCTAACCCTAACTCTCACGCTAACACTAACCCTCACTGTTAAAATAACCCACACCCTCAGCCTAACCCTCACGTTTACCCGTACCGTCACTCCCTCCCTAACCCTCACCCTAACCCTAACCCTCAAACTAACACTCACCCTAACCCTGACTCTACCCCTAAAACCTCACCCTCACCCTAACCCTAACTCTAACCCTAACCGTAACACTAAAACTAACCATAATGCTAATGCTAATCCTCACCCTCACCCTCATTGTAACTGTAACCCTAACCCTAACTTTAACAATAACCCTAACCCTAACCCTAACCATCATTGTAACCCTAACCCTAACACTAACACTAACCCTAAACCTAAACCTAACCCTCAACCTAACCCTAATCCTCAGCCTCACCCTCACCCTAACAAAACCCTAACCCTAACCTTCACCCTAACCGTAAGCCTAAACCTAACCCTAATTCTAACCCTTACATTCACCCTCACCCTAAACCTAATCCTAAACCTAAACCTATCCCTAAGCCTAACCCTAACCTTAACCCTCACCCTAACCCTAACCCTAACACTCACACACATGCTGGGCCTACGTCTAAGCCAAAGCCTAAGCCTAACCCTAACCCTAACGCTCACCCTAACTCTAACCCTAACACTCACCCTAACTCTAACCCTAAACCTCACCCTCACACTAACCCTAACTCTAAAGCGAAACCTAAACTTAAACCTCATCCTAACCCTAACCCTAATAATAACCCTAACAAAAACCCTTACCCTAACCCTACCCTAACCCAAACCCTAACCCTAACACTAAACCTACACCTAAACCTAGCCCTAACCCTAACCATAACCCTCACCCTAACCCTAAACTCACCCTAACACTAAACCTAATCCTCATCCTCACCCTAGCCCTCACCCTAAGCCTAACCCTCATCCTCACCCTCAAACTCACACAAACCCTAACACAAATCCTCAATCTAACCGTCACCCTCACCCTCAACCTAACCCTAACCCTCACCGTAAACCTAACCCTCACCCTACTGTAACCCTCAACCTAGGCCTAACCCTCAACTTTACCCTTACCGTCACGCCCACCTTAACACTCACCCTAATCCTAACCCTCACCTTAACCTTCACCCTAACCCTAACTCTACCCCTAAACCTCACACTCACCCTAACCCTGTCTCTAACCCTAACCCTAACACTAAAAACCTCACCCTAACTCTAACTCTAACCCTCAACCTCATTGAAACCGTAACCCTAACCCTAACAATAACCCTAACACTAACCCTAATCCTAATCCTCAACCTCACATTAACCCTAATCCTTACCCTAACCCTCACTCTAACCCTAACCCTCACACTTACCGTAACCCTAACCCCCATCTTAACCCTCACCCTAACACTAACCCTAACCCTAAAACTCACCCTAACAATAAACCTACCCCTCACCCTCACCCTCACCCTCAACCTCACCTTAACTCTAACCCTAACAATAACAGTAATCCTAACCCTAAACCTAACCCTAATCCTAACACTCACCGTCAACCTAACCCTAACCCTAACCCAACCCTCACTCTCAGCCTCACCCTAACCCTACCTCTAACCCTAAACCTCACACTCACCCTAACCCTAACCCTAATCCTAACCCTTAACCTCACCCTAACCTTAACTCTAAAACTCACCCTTAAGCTAGCCCTCACCCTAACACTAATCCTAACCCTAACACTCATCCTAAACCTCAT
>NW_027203729.1:0-58641 GCF_024711535.1 Dipodomys merriami | reverse complement strand
AGCTTGCAATATTTTTACCGATGGCTCTAAAACGGGATGCGGCGTGTACATGGTGGAAGGCCATGACCCAGTCCGCCACCAGTTTCAAGCCAGTGCTCAACAATTAGTGGAACTACAAATTGTTGTAAAAGTGTTTCAAACCTGTCCTTTTCCTTTTAATTTAATTTCAAACTCTGTTTATGTTATAAATGCTTTAAGAGTCTTGGAGGCTGCAGGGCCAATTAAACAGGCCTCTCCTGTTGGATATTTGTTTTGTCGCTTACAACGATTGCTTTGGCAACGACAACACCCTTTCTATCCCTTACATATTCGTGCCCATACTGGTCTGCCTGGCCCTTTAAGCGAAGGCAATGATATTGTTGATTGTTATACCCGTCAAGATTGGATTTTTTTTTAGTTCAAATTTGGATAGAGCAAAAACTTTTCATAATAACTTTCATGTTAACTCAAAAGCTTTACAAAAACAATTTCAACTTTCCCGTGTGGATGCCCGACAAATAGTTTTAGATTGCCCTCATTGTGTAATTTATTACCACTTACCTAGTGTTGGTGTTAATCCTCAAGGCCTTTTGCCTCTTAAAATATGGCAAATGGATGTTACCCATGTACCTGAATTTGGACGCCAGAAATTCGTGCATGTTTCTGTAGACACATGCTCTGGCATTATATATGCCTCCCCTATGACTGGAGAAAAGGCACATCAGGTTATTACCCACTGCCTAGAGGCGTGGGCGGCTTGGGGCAAACCAAAACAGCTTAAAACTGATAATGGTCCTGCATATGCAGGAAATCAATTTTTCTCCATTTGCAAAGCAATGGATGTTCAACTTCTTCATGGGTTGCCCTATAACCCTCAAGGTCAAGGCATCGTAGAACGTGCACATCACACGCTAACGGAGACTTTACAAAAACAAAAAGGGGGAATTGGCCATGGCCGTACCCCTAAGGAAAGGCTTTCTCTTACTTTATTCACTATTAATTTTTTAAATTTGGATGCTCAAGGCCTGTCTGCGGCGGACAGGCATAACAAGACTCAAGGTCTAACAAAAGGAATGGTAAAATGGAAAGATATTTTGACAGGGCTCTGGCGCGGGCCTGATCCCGTGCTAACATGGGCACGAGGTTCTGTTTGTGTTTTTCCACAGGACCAACAGGATCCGGTTTGGGTACCTGAACGACTCGTTAGGAGGGTCCAAGGAGAAGAAGCACAAGATGCAAAGGGTGGTGATGATTCTTCTGATCGCCCTCACAACGACAGCCTGTAAGACCAGTGCCGAGATGGAGGATCCTGTCCATGTTCCCAAGACCGATGCCCTTATCTTTTAGACAATTGGACTGGAGAGTTTGACAGCTGTGGATCATTTGAAGGAGTGGGCGGGAATGGGCTCCCTTATTGGTATCCTGGCATTAGTGATCTTGTTGTGCCTGTGGTGCATATACCGGATTAGGAGCTCGCAGCGCAGAAGTATGGCTACGGAGGTCCAGGCCTTCACTGCCATTGAGGCCGGACAGTCCCCCTACGCGTGGCTTGCCATGTTAAAGGAATAGCACAGGGTGCGAGGCAAACGCACTGCACTTGGGAATCACTCCCTGGCGTGAGCCCAAGAAGAGCATGTTGGGTTGCAAGTGGGTTGATGCCCAAGATCCCACCTCTGCAAAAAAGGCATCGGACAGGCCTGGTCATCACTGGGGAAGGCGCACACCTCAGGTGAAGACCAGTGCAAGGGCCTCTCATTAATGTTTTAGACAGAGGCCCAACCTCTACTTTTACCTGTTGCTTAATAAAACAAAAAAGGGGGAGCAGTGGAGAGCTGCGGGAGCCGCAACCAAAAGACGGCCGCAAAAGCAACATTTTAGCTAAAATGGCAGGGGCGTGTGGGGCGGCGCCGACCTCAGATGGCATGGGCTCCCGCCTTCCGTCTTCCCGGTGACGAGTGCTCTCTGTAAAAAACTCCTTATATGGCTATGACTTGGCTCCTAGTTTGCTTCCGTGTTTACAGCCCTATCAGTATATGCCACGTGGCGCTTCAGGATTGGCCATTCAGGAGGCTTATAACCAGAGCGCAGGGGCGGATGGGAAGGAGAAGCAGGAAGAAGCAGGAAGAAGCAGGCAGAAGAGAAGTAGGAGAAAAGAAGCTGTAAACAAGGTCCTGAATAAACCGCCTGAAAGAAGAACCTGTTGTCGCGTCATCCTTGCGGGTCGAGGCGGTCGCGACACTCACCCAACCCTAGCCCTCACCGAAACGCTAACTCTAACCCTCACTCTCACCCTCACCCTCACCCTAAACCTTACTTTCACCCTAACCCTAACCCTAACCCTCACTCTAACTCTCACCCTAAACCTAAACGTAACCCTCACCCTAACTCTAACCCTAACCCTCAACCTAACGCTAACCCTAACCCTAACGCTCACTGGAATGCTAAAACTAACACTTACACTAACCCTCACCCTCACCCTAACCGTCACACTAACCCTAACCCTCACACACACACTTACCTTCACCCTCACCCGAACCCTCACCCTCACCCTAAACCTCAACCTCTTCCTCAACTTCACACTAACACTAAACCTCACCCTAACCCTCACCCTCACCCTCACACTAAAACTCACCCTTACCCTCACCCTCACCCTAAGCCTAACCCTAAACCTAACCCTAATCCTAAGCCTAAGCCTCACCATCACGCTCACCCTAACCCTAACCCTAATCCTAACCCTCAGCCTCACCCTAACCTTAAACCTATCCCTAACTCTAAACCTTAGTCTAAAACTAACCCTCACCCTATCCCTAATCCTAACCCTCACACTCACCCTAACCCTAACCCTAACCGTAACCCTCACCCTCACCCTAAACCTAACGCTAACTCTAACCCTCACCCTCATCCTAACCCTCACCCTAACCATTATCCTCACACTAACCCTGACCATAACTCTAAACCTAACCCTCACAATAACTCTAACCCTCACCATAACCCTAAACCTACCCCTCACCCTAACCCTCACCCTCACCGTAACCCTCACCCTAACCCAAACCCTAACCCTCAACCTCACACTAATCCTCACTGTCACCCTAATACTCACCCTAACCCTTACCCTCACCCTAACCCACCGTAACCATAACCCTAATGCTCACATTAACCTAACCCTCATCCTAAACCTAACACTACGCCTCACCCTAACTCTGACCCTAACCCTAACCCTAACTCTCACCCTCACCCTAGCCTTCACCCTAACACTAATCCTAACACTCACCCTCACCCTAACCCTAACCCACAACCTCACCCTAACCCTCACCCTAACACTAACTCTCACCATAACCTTCACGCTAACCCTAACCCTAACCCTAAACCTCACCCTCACCCTAAACTTCAACCTAAACCTTAGCCTCACCAGAACCCTCACCCTAACCCTAAACCTAAGCCCAACCCTCACCCTCTCCCTCACCCGCAGCCTAACCATAAACCTAACGCTAATCCTAACGCTACCCCTCACACTCACCCTCGCACTAAACCTAACCCTAACCCTCACCCTAACCCTAACCCTCACCCTCACCTTCACCCTCAGTCTAACCATAACCCTAACACTAATACTAACCCTAACCCTCATCCTCACCCTAACCCCATTCCTAACACTCACCCTCACCCTAAACCTAACCCTAACCCTTAGCCTCACCCTAACCCTCACCCTAAGACTTAGCCTCAAGCTAAACCTCACCCTAAACCTAACCCTAACACTCAAACTAACCCTAAAACTCACCCTAAACTTAAACCTCACCCTAACCCTAACCCTAACCTTAACCGTCACCCTCATCCTAAACCTAACTTTAACTCTAAGGCTAACCCTCACCCTAAACCTCACCCTAACCCTCACACAAACCCTAAGGCTAACGCTAACCCTCACTCTCACCCTAAACCTTATCCTCACCCTAAGCCTAACCCTAACACTAAACTTAAACCTCACCCTAACCCTAACACTACCCCTCATCCTAACCCACACCCTAATGCCAACCCTAAACGTAACCCTCACCCTAAACCTAAACCTAAACTTCACTCTCATCATAACCCTCATCGTCACCCTAACACTCACCCTAAACCTAACCCTCACCCACACCTTAACCCTCAACCTCACGCGAACCCTCACCCTCACCCTAACACTCACCCTAACCCTAAACCTCACCCGCACCCTAACCCTCACCATCACACTAACCATAACCCTCACCCTAACACTAACCCTAAACCTCACTCTAAACCTAACCCTCACCCTAACCTAAATCTACCCCTCAACTTAACTGTCACCCTAACCCTAAACCTCACCCTCACCCTGGCCCTAACACTACCCCTAATCCTAACACTAACCCTCACCCTAACCCTAACCCTAACACTACAACTCACCCTAACCATCACCCTAACCCTAACACTAACCCTCAACCTCACCCTCACCCTAGCTCTCACCCTAACCCTAATCCTAACCCTCAGCTTCACCCTCAACTTAAACCTAAACCTAACCCTAACCCTTAGCCTAACCCTAACCCTCACCCTAATGCTAATACTAACCCTCACACTCACCCTAACCCTAACACTAACTGTAACCTTACACTTAGCCAAACCCTAACCCTCACCCGCACATGAACACTTACCCTCAACCTAAACCTCAAACTCACCCTAAACATCACACTAACCCTAAGCCTCACCCTAACCCTAACCCTAACCCTCACACTCACCCTAAAACTCACCCTTACTCTCACCTTCACCCTAAGCCTAACACTAAACCTAACCCTAATCCTTAACCTTAACCTCTTCCTCCCACTCCCCCAACCCTAACCCTTAGCATAACCCTAACCCACACCCTAACCTTAATTCTAACCCTCATGCTCACCATAACCATAACCCTAACTGTAACCCTCACCCTCACCCTAAACCTAACGCTAACCCTAACCCTCACCCTCACCCTAACCCTTATCCTCACACTAACCTTACCTTAATTCTAACCCTAACCCTCACACTAACCCTAACCCTACCATTCACCCTAACACTAACCCTAAAACAAACCCTCACCCTAACCCTAAACCTAACCGCCACCCTCACCCTAACACTCACTGTCACCCTAATCCTCACCCTAAACCTAACCCTCAGCCTCACCCTAACCGTAAGCCTTACCCTAACCCTAACCCTAACCCTCATTCTCACACTAACCCTCACCCTAAACCTTACCCTCACCCTCACCCTCACGCTAACCCTAACCATAACGCTCACACTAAACCTAAAATTCACCCTAACCCTAAACCTACCCCTCACCCTCACCCTAACCATCACCCTCATCGTAACCCTAACCCGAAACCTTGTAGGGAGCCGAGGCGAGACTCCGCCCACTCCCTTGCAGTTTTGAGGATTACCACTCCAGACGGTGCTTGGCGGGACGCCTGGGCTGTGCGCGTGCGCGAGCCCGGAAGTGTCCCCAGCCAATCCCATGACACCTGGTGACGGTAAAAGGCAGGCGACCAACAATAGAAAAGACCCGTGTTCGAATTCCCTATATAAGCGGCTGTGTTTCGGGTGCACGCTCTCTCGCGCCCAAGCTCTCCTACAACTAAAAGGCTCTCCAATAAAGCGTGATCTGAGAAGACTCCTGGAGTGGTGGTCGTTTTTCCTCGCTGGTCGAGTAGACGGTCACTACAACTGGTGCCGAAACCCGGGAACGAACCTGGGACGGGACCCGCGCGAGAGGCCGAATTGGAGCCAGAACTCAACACGCGGAGAGGGGACGTCGGTAAATATCCCCCGGTATGTTGTTCACTGTAGATTTAGATATTTATTGGTTGCTTGCATTGCTTCTTCCCTTGTGGCTTGTCTTTTTGATGGTGCGCACTTGCCTCGAGGAGGGAGGGTTTGATTTAATCCAGGAAGGACGCAAAGTACTAACGCAGCATCAGGATAGTCTATCAGAGTCAGCATACAGTAAGGGGGAGGAAAATAGGCCTAAAAGAAAAAGGGAAAAAAGAGAAAAGGATCCTAAAGAATTAAAGCAAGAGGGGCTGCAGCCCTCACAAAAGGAGAAGGGTTTTAGGGAGGGGCTCTCGAGGAGACCCCCGCGCCCTTCTTTAAAAGCAAACCGGTTCTCAGCCCTACATGTGGAAGGGCGGGACCAAGAATATAGTAATCTTGTGAGTGACTCAGAGGAAGAAATGTTAGAGGAGGAGGGAGAACAGCTCGATCCAGCTGATAGTGAAGACTTAGAAGAGGCTGCGGCGGAGCACGTGGCAGACAGATGTGGAGGGTGGCGCCCCCTAGGGGTGGGAGTACCGCAGCAGCCAGGGAGAGGAAATGGAGCTGCCCCTCACCCGTCGGCCCCCCCGCCGTGCCCGCCGGCAGGGAAGAGTCACTTTATAAAAGAAAAAACCTGGTCGCGATTAGCAGCCGCTTTCCCAGTCTGTGAGAATCCCATTACTGCTGAAAGAAATTTTGAGCCGTTTTCCTACTCCCAGTTAAAAGATTTAGTTGAGGCAGTCAGGACTTATGGAGTGACGGCCAATTATACCACTGCCTTGCTTCAAAGGCTAACTATTAATGCTATGATTCTGTGGGAGCAAAAACTGTTCAATATTTTCCTGAATTAGTGGCTAAAAAGGCAATTTTGATCTGAGAAAAAATAAAAAAATAAAAATAAAAATAAAAAAATAAAAATAAAAAAAAATAAAAATAAAAAAATAAAAAAAGAGGCAATTTTGGGTATAAAGTATTGTTTAATGCATTTTGCAAAAATTCCAGATAAATTAATTATTCCATACACCCGTGAGCAAGTTGAAATTTTAGCAGCCACAATGGATATGTGGGCAATTCTTGTTTGCTCATTTCCAAATGTAATTGATAATCATTATCCTAAGCATCCTCTGCTTGCCATAGTTAACAAAAATTTAGTGTATTTTCCTGTTGTCACTTCAAAGGAGCCCTTGGCTGATGCTCTAACCATCTTTACGGATGGATCAAAATCTGGACAAGGTGCCTTTTTTGTTCAAGGACACAAACAGCCGGTAGTCTTTAATTTTCGGCCGAATGTCCCACAGGCTGTTGAATGTTTAATTGTGCTTGAAGTTTTTAAAAGATTTGATCAACCTTTTAATTTATTTTCTGATTCATTATATGTTGTAAATGCCGTTGCTTCTCTTGAAGTTGCTGCTTCAGTTAAGCAGGCCAGTACAATTTCTAATGTTTTGTTACAGATTCAATCCCTTATCTTAAACAGAAAACATCCTTTTTATATTGGACATGTTCGTGCCCACTCTATGTTGCCGGGCCCGATGGCAAGGTGTAATGATTTGGTGGACCAGGCAACTCGGGCTATGGCTCTGGTTGCTGCTGATCCTGTAGAATTGGCAAAAGACTTTCATAGATTGTATCATGTACCTGCTAATACCCTTAGGAAAAGATATAATTTGTCCAGGCATGTGGCAAGAGATATTGTTAAAGCCTGTAAATCTTGTGTTACCTTTCTTCATCCTCCCCATGTGGGGGTAAACCCCAGGGGGTTGAGACCAAATGCCCTATGGCAAATGGATGTTACTCATCTGACGGAATTTGGTAAGTTGAAATATTTACATGTGTCTGTGGACACCTTTTCTGGTGTCATTCATGCCACACCTCTGGCAGGAGAAAAGGTGTCTCACGTCAGAATACACTGCTTAGAAGCTTGGGCAGCTTGGGGAAAGCCCCTTAGACTTAAGACGGATAATGGCCCTGCTTATACTTCCCATGGTTTTCGCGCCTTTTGCGCACAAATGCAGGTTGCCCACACCAACGGATTGCCCTACAATCCTCAAGGACAAGGTATAGTGGAAAGAGCTAATAGAAGCATAAAAGAAATGCTTCAAAAACAAAAAGGGGGAGTTGCTGAGTCCGCATCCCCCAGGGAAAGACTTTCTCTTGCGCTCTTTACCCTTAATTTTTTAATTCTAAATGACAACGATCAGTCTGCCGCAGATCGGCATATGACAAGAGACTCCATGGATACTAAAGACATGGTCATGTGGAAGGATGTTATTAATAATAAATGGTATGGACCGGATCCGGTAATAACGAGATCCAGGGGAGCTGTTTGTGTTTTTCCACAGAGTCAAGAAGTACCTCACTGGGTGCCAACGAGACTGACCAGGCTGGTGGAGACTGCAGCAGAACCCGCTCTTGAAGATGCAGCTGATCTTCCTGCTGTTAGCAACAGTGCTAATAGCAATCCCTGTGATAGCTAAACCGATGATGCTGTGGGCTGTCACAATTTACTGACTGGATTGCCTCTGCGGTGTCCTTTTCCAAAGAGCGGGTGGGAGTCGGAATGTTTTTAGCCTGCTGCTTGGGAGGATGCGTGGTCTGCCTATGGTTGGTCTGTCGCCTTCGAGCCCAAACCAGAAGGGACAAGGTTGTTATCTCGCAAGCATTAGCCGCTTTGGAGAGTGGATCCTCACCCCAGATTTGGCTGTTGGCCCTAAGAGGCAGTTAAGCCTTACCATTCTGCATAGCCTTAGCACCCCGAGGGATCAGGGGATCCCATTGCACCGGGACAGGTATGCAATTTGCAATTTGGGACAGGGTGCAAGGCAAGTGCACTGCACTTGAGGAGATGATTCCCATCTCCTCAAGAAGAGCATGCTGGGTTGCAAGTGGGTTGATGCCCAAGATCCCACCTCTGCAAAAAAGGCATCGGACGGGCCTGGTCATCACTGGGGAAGGCGCCCCTCAGGCGAAGGCCAGTGCAAGGTCCTCTCATTAATGTTTTAGACAGAGGCCCAACCTCTACTCTTACCTGTTGCCATAAAACAAAGAAGGGGGAACTGTAGGGAGCCGAGGCGAGACTCCGCCCACTCCCTTGCAGCTTTGAGGTTTCCACCCCAGACGGTGCTTGGTGGGAGGCCTGGGCTGTGCGCGTGCACGAGCCAGGTAGAGTTCCCAGCCAATCCCATGACACCTGGTGACGGTGAAAGGCAGGCGACCAACAATAGAAAGACCCGTGTTCCAATTCCCTATATAAGCGGCTGTATTTCGGGTGCACGCTCTCTCGCGCCCAAGCTCTCCTACAACTAAAAGGCTCTCCAATAAAGCGTGATCTGAGAAGACTCCTGGAGTGGTGGTCGTTTTTCCTCGCTGGTCGAGTAGACAGTCACTACAAAACCTAACACACACCCTAACCCTAACCCTAACCCTAAACCTCACCCTAACGCTAACCCTAACACTCACACTCACCTTAAAACTCAGACTTAAACTCACCTTCACCCTAAGCCTAAACCTAAACCTAACCCTAATCCTAAACCTTAGCCTCTCCCTCCCCCTCCCACTAACCCTTAGCCTAAACCTTAGCCTAAACCTAACCCTCACCCTAACATTAATCCTAACCAAACTCTCACCCTAACCCTAACCGTCACCCTAACCCTAAACCTAAGGATAACCCTAAACCTCCCCCTCACCCTAAATATCAACCTAACCCTTAACCTCACACTAACCCTAACCATAACTCTAACCCTAACCCTCAAACTAACCCTAACCCACAACATAACCCTAACCCTAACCCTCACCCTCACCCTAATTGTAACCCTAACACTAACCCTCACCCTAACACTCACAATAACACTCATGCTAAACCTAACCCTCACTCTCACCCTAACTCTCACCCTAACTCTTACCCTCACCCTAATGGTAAAACTACCCCCCACTCTATGACTCACCCTAACCCTAAATCTAACCCTTATCCTAAAGCTAAACCTAATCTTAACCCTCACCCTCACACTAGCCATCACCCTAACCATAACCCTCAACATGACAGTAACACTCACCCTCACCCTAACCCTAACCCTAACCCTCACCCTAACACTAACCCTATCACTAACAATCACCCTAAACCTAATCCTCACCCTAAACCTAACCCTAACCCTCAAATTCTCCCTAACCCTCACCCTAACACTAACCCTAAACCTCACCCTCACCCTAACCGTAACCCTAACCATAACCCTCACACTAACCTAACACTCACCCTAACCTTAAACATACACCTCACATTACCCCACACCCTAAACCTCACCCTAACCCTGACCCTCAGCCTCACCCTCGCCCTCAGCCTAACCTTAATGCTAACTCTTACCCTCACCCTCACCCTAATCCTAACCCTAAACCTAACCCTAATCCTAACCCTCACCCTCACCCTCACCCTCACCCTAAACCTAAACCTAACCCTAACCATCACTGTCACCCTTATGGTAACCCTAACCTTAACCCTAACCCTCAACCTAATCCTAAGTCTCACCTTAACCCTAACCCTAACACTCACCCTCACCCTAACCCTCACCCTAACACTAACCCTAACCCTCACCCTCAACCTAACCCTCACCCTAAACCTAACGTTAACCCTAACCCTGACCCTCATCCTAACCCTCACTCTAAACCTTATTCTCACACTAACCCTAACCCTAACCCTAACCTTCACACTAACCCTAACCCTCACCCTAACCCTAAACATACACCTCACACTAACGCTCACCCTAACCCTCACCCTAACCCTAACCCTCAGCCTCACCCTCACCCTCAGCCTAACCTTAACCCTAAATCTTACCCTCACCCGCACCCTAACCCTAACTCTAACACTAACCCTCACCCGAAACCTGACACTCAGCCTAACCCTAACCCTAACCTTCACACTCACCATAACCCTAATGCTAAACCTAACACTCAACCTCACCCTAACTAACTCTATCCCTAACCCTCATCCTAACCCTCACCCTAACCCTGACGCTAACCCTCTGGGTCAACCTCACCCTAACCCAAACCCTAACCTTCCCCTTAACACTCACCCTAACACTAACGCTAACCCTAAACCTCACCCTCAACCTAAACCTCACTCTAACCCTTACCCTCACCCTAACTCTAAAGCTAAACCTAACCTTAATCCTCACACTTACCCTAACCCTAACACTAACCCTCACCCTAACCCTCAACCTCACGCAACCCTAGCCCTCACCTGAACGCTATACCTAACCCTCACTCTCACCCTCACCCTCACCCTAACCCTTACTCTCACCCTAAACCTAAACCTCACTCTAATACTCACCCTAACCCTAAACGTAACCCTCACCCTAACCCTAATCCTAAACCTCACCCTAATGCTAACCCTAACCTCAACCCTCACGGGAACACTAAAAGTAACGCTAAACCTAACACTTACACTAACCCTCACCCTCACCCCCACCGTCACTCTAACACTAACCCTCACACACACCCTTACCTTCACCCTCAACTGAACCCTCACCCTCACCCTAAACCTAAAACTCACCCTAAACTTCACACTAACACTAAACCTCAGCCTAACCCCCACCCTCACCCTAAAACACACCCTTACCTCACCCTCACCCTAAGCTTAACCCTAAACCTAACCCTAATCCTAAACCTAAGCCTCACCCTCACTTTAACACTAACCCTAACCCTTAGCCTAACCCTAACCCTCAACCTAACACTAATCCTAACCCTCACACTCACCCTAACCCTAACCCTAACTGTAACCCTCACCCTCACCCTAAACCTAACACTAAACCTAACCCTCACCCTCATCCTAACTCTCACCCTAACCATTATCCTCACACTAACCCTAACCCTAAATCTAACCCTAACCCTCACAATAACCCTCACCCTCACCATAACATTAACCCTACAACTCACTCTAACAATTACCCTCACCCTGACCCTCACCCACACCCTAACCCTCACCCTCACCCGAACCCTCACCCTCACCCATCCCTCACCCTCACCCTAAATATCACCCTAACCTTAACACTCAAACTAACCCTAATCCTAACCCTCACCCTAACCCTCACCCTCGCCCTAACCCTCACCTTCACCCTAATCCTCACCCTATCCCTAACCCTAACCAAACTACCTAACCCTTACCTACCTAAACCCTCACCCTAACCCTCACTCACACCCTAACCCTCGCCCTCATGCAAGCCCTCCTCCTAACCGTAATACTAACCGTAACCCTCACCCTCACCCTCACCCCTCACTCTAAACCTAACCCTAACCCTCACCCTCACCCTAACCTGACCCTTAACCTCAACCTCAACCTAAGCCTAATTCTAACCCTAACCCTCACACTAACCCTAACCCTCAACATAACCCTAATCCTACCACTCACCCTAACATTCACCCTAACCCTCTCATCCTAAACCTAAACCTAACCCCCACACTCACCATAACACTCACTGTCACCCTATCCCTCACCCTAAACCTAACCCTCAGCCTCATCCTAACCGTAAGCCTAACCCTAACCCTAACCCTCACACTAAACCTAACCCTCACCTAACCCTAAACCTCAACTTCATCCTAAACCTAAACCTAAACCTAACACACATCCTAACCCTAACCCTAACCCTAAACCTCACCCTAAACATAACCCTCACCCTGACCCTTAACATACACCTCAAACTAACCCTCACCCTAACCCTCTACCTAACCCTCACCCTCACCTTAACCCTAACCCTCACCCTCAACCTAACCCTAAACCTAACCCTCAACCTAACCCTAACCCTAACCCTCACACTATCCCTAAACCTCACCCTAACACTAACATTAACCCTCACCGTCAACCTCCCGCTAACCCAAACCCTAACCCTCACCGTCAACCTCACCCTAACACTAACGCTAACCCTAAACCTAACCCTCAACTTAAACCTCAACCTAAACCTTACCCTCACCCTAAATCTAACGCTAAACCTAACCCTAATCCTCACACTTACCCTAACCCTAACTCTAACCCTAACCCTCACCCTAACTCTCACATTCACCCAACCCTAGCCCTCAGCCGAATGATAAACCTAACCCTCACTCTCACCCTCATCCTCACCCTAATCCTTACTCTCACCCTAACCCTAACTCTAAACATCACTCTAACTCTCACCCTAACCCTAAACTTAACCCTCACCCTAACCCTAACCATAACCCTCACCATAACACTAACCCTAACCCTAACCCACACTGGACCGCTAAACCTAACCTTAAAACTAACACTTACACTAACCCTCACCGTCATCCTCAACTTCACCCTAACCCTAACCCTCATACACATTCTTATCTTCAGTCTCACTTGAACAATCACCCTCACCCTAAACCTCAACCTCAACCTAAACTTCACACTAACACTAAACCTCACCCTCACCCTAAAACTCACCCTTACCCTCAGACTCACCCTAAGCGTAACCCTAAACCTAACCCTAATCCTAAACCTAAGCCTCAACATCATCCTCACCCTAACCCTAAACCTAATTCTAACCATCAGACTCACCATCACCTTAACCCTAACCCGAACTCTAAACCTTAGCCTAAACCTAACTCTCATCCTATCCCTAATGCTAACCCTCACACTCACACTAACCCTAACCCTAACCGTAACCCTTACCCTCACCCTAAACCTAATGCTAACCTTAAGCCTCACCCTCACCATAACCATTATCCTCACACTAACCCTAACCCTAACTCTAAACCTAACCCTCAAAATAACCCTACCCCTCACCATAACCCTAACCCTACCCCTCACCCAACCCTCACCCTAACCCTAAACCTCACCCTAACCCTCAACCTCACACTAATCCTCACTGGCACCCAACCCTCACCCTAAACCTAACACTCACCCACACCTTAACTCGAACCCTCACGCGAACCCTCACCCTCATCCAACCCGAACCCTCACCGTAAACATCACCCTAACCTTAACCCTCACCCTAACACTATGCCTAACCCTCATCCTAACCCTCACACTCACCCTAACTCTCAACTTCAACCTAATCCTCACACTAACCCTAACCCTCAACCTAACCCTCACCCTCACCCAACCTAGCCCTCACCCGAAAGCTAACCCTAACCCTCACTCTCACCCTCACCCTCACCCTAACCCTTACTCTCACCCTAACCCTAACCCTAACCCTCACTCTAATTCTCACCCTAACCCTAAACGTAACCCTCACCCTAACCCTAAACCTAAACCTCACCCTAACGCTAAACCTAACCCTAACCCTCACGGGAATGCAAAAAGTAACGCTAAACCTAACACTTACACTAACATTCACAGTCATCCTAACTGTCACCCTAACTCTAACCCTCACACACACCCTTACCTTCACCCTCAACTGAACCCTCACCCTCACCCTAAACGTCAACCTCACCCTAAATTTCACACTAACACTAAACCTCAGCCTAACCCTCACCCTCACCCTAAAACTCACCCTTACCCTCACCCTCACCCTAAGCTTAACCCTAAACCTAACCCTAATCCTAAACCTAAGCCTCACCATCACCCTCACCCTAACCTTAAACCTAATCCTAATCGTCAGCCTCACCCTCACCTTAACCCTAACCCTAACCCTTAGCCTAAACTTAACACTCACCCTAACCCTAATCCTAACCCTCACACTCACCCTAACCCTAAACCTAAATGTAACCCTCACCCTCACCCTAAATCTAACACTAACCCTAACCCTCACCCTCATCCTAACCCTCACCTTAAACATTTCTCTCACACTAACCCTAACCCCAACTCTAACACTAACCCTCACAAGAACCCTAACCCTCACCATAAACCTAACCCTACACCTCACCCTAACACTCACCCTAACCCTAAACCTCAACCTAACACTAACCCAAACCCTCAACCTCACACTAATCCTCACTGTCACCCTAACCCTCACCCTAAACCTAACCCTCACCCACACCCTAACCCGAACCCTCACCCTCACCCTCACCCTCACCCAACCCTCATCTTCACCCTAATCATCACCGTAACCTTTACCCTCACACGAACCCTAATCCTAACCCTCACCCTCACCCTAACCCTCACCTTCATCCTAATCCTCACCCTATCCCTAAACCTAACCAAACTACCCAACCCTTACCTTCCTAAACCCTCATCCTCACCCTCACCCACACCCTAACCCTCGCCCTCACGCAAGCTCTCCTCCTAACCGTAATACTAACTGTAATCCTCATTCTCACCCTCACCCCTCACTCTAAACCTAACCCTAACCCTAACCCTCACCCTCACTCTAACCTGACCCTTAATCTCAACCTCAACCTAAGCCTAATTCTAACCCTAACCCTCACACTAACCCTAACCCTCAACATAACCCTAACCCTTCCACTCACCCTAACACTCATCCTAACCCTAACTCTCACCCTAACCCTAAACCTAACCCCCACCCTCACCCTAACACTCACTGTCACCCTATCCCTCAATCTAAACCTAACCCTCAGCCTCACCCTAACCATAAGCCTAACCCTAACCCAAACCCTAACCCTCACTCTCACCCTAACACTCACCCAAAAACTTACCCTCACCCTCACCCTAAAGCTAACCCCAACCATAACCCTCACACTAAACCTAACCCTTAACTAACCCTAACCCTCACCCTCATCCTAACCCTAACCCTAAACCTAACACACACCGTAAACTTACCCTAAACCTAAACCTCACCCTAACCCTAACCCTCACCCTGACCCTAAACATGCACCTCACACTAACCCTCACCATAACCCTAAACCTCAGCCTCACCCTCACCCTCAGACTAACCTTAACGCTGTCTTACCCTCACCCTCACCTCTTACACTCACACTCACCATATCCCTAATGCTAAACCTAACACTCACCATCACCCTAACCCTCAACCTAACCCTCACCCTTACCCTAACCCTAACCCTCACCCTCACCCTAACCCTAAACCTAACCCTCACCCTAACCCTAACCCAAACCCTCACCCTATCCCTAAACCTCACCCTAACCATAACACAAACCCTCACCGTCAACCTCACCCTAACCCAGACCCTAACATTCAACTTAACACTCACCCTAAAACTAACGCTCACCCTAAACCTCACCCTCAAACTAAACCTCACCCTAACCCTTATCCTCACCCTAAATCTAACGCTAAACCTAACCCTAATCCTCACACTTACCCTAACCGTAACCCTAACCCCAACCCTCACCCTCACCCAACCCTAGCCCTCAGCCGAATGATAAACCTAACCCTCACTCTCACCCTCACCTTCACCCTAAACCTTACTCTCACCCTAAGCCTAACCAAAACCCTCACTCTAATTCTCACCCTAAACCTAAACGTAACCCTCACCCTAACCCTAACCCTAACCCTCACCCTAGCGCTAACCCTAACCCTAACCCTCACTGGAACGCTAAACCTAACCCTAAACCTAACACCTACACTAACCCTCACCGTCATCCTAAGCGTCACCCTAACCCTAACCCTCACACACAGTCTTACCTTCACCCTCAGCCGAACCCTAACCCTCACCCTAAACCTCAACCTCACCCTAAACTTCACACTAACACTAAACCTCACCCTAACCCTCACCCTCACCCTCACCCTAAAACTCACCCTTACCCTCAAACTCACACCAAGCTTTACCCTAAACCTGACCCTAATCCTAAAACTAAGACTCACCATCACCCTCACACTAACCCTAAACCTAATCTGAACCCTCAGCCTCAACCTCACCATAACCATTACCCTCACATTAACCCTAACCCTAACTCTAACACTAACCCTCACAATAACCCTATCACTCACCATAACCCTAACCCTACCCCTCAACCTATCCCGCACCGTAATCCTAACCCTCACCCTAACCCTAACCCTAACCCTCAACCTCACACTAATCCTCACTGTCACCCTAACCCTCAACCTAAAACTAACCCTCACCCACACCCTAACCCAAACCCTCACCCGAACCCTCACCCACACCAAACCCTCACCCTCACCCTAAACATGACCCTAAACCTAACCCTCACCCTAACCCTAATCCCAACCCTCACACTAATCCTCACCCTCACCCTAACCCTCACCTTCACCCTAATCCTCACCCTACGCCTAAGGCTAACCTAACTACCTAACCCTTACCTACCTAAACACTCACACTCACCCTAACCCTCCCCCTCGTGCAAGCCCTCCACCTAACCCTAATACAAACCATAACTCTCACCCTCACCCTCACCATAACCCTCACCCTAAACCTAACCCTAACCCTCACCCTCACCCTAAACCTCACCCTTACCCTCAACCTCAACCTAAACCTAATTCTAACCCTAACCTCCACACTAACCATAACCCTCACCATAACCCTAAACCTCCCCCTCAACCTACCCCTCACCCTAAACCTAACCCTCAACCTAACATGCACCCTAACCCTAACGCTAACCCTCACACTCACCCTAACCCTCACTGTCACCCTAACCCTCACCCTAAACCTTACCCTCACCCACACCCTAACCCTCACCCTCACACGAACACTCACCCTCAACCTAAACCTCAACCTCACCCTAAACATAACACTAACCCTAAAACTCACCCTAACCCTAACCCTAAACTTCACAATCACCCTAAAACTCACCCTTACCCTCACCTTCACCCTAAGCCTAACCTAAACCTAACCCTAATCCTAAACCTTAGCCTCTTCCTCCATCTCCCCCTAACCCTAACCCTTAGCCTCACCCTAACCCTCACCCTAACCCTAATCCTAACCGTCATGCTCACCCTAACCCTAACCCTAACCGTAACACTCACCCTCACCCTAACCCTAAAGCTAACCCTAACCCTCACCCTCACCCTAAACATCACCCTAACCCTTATCCTCACACTAACCCTAACCCTAAACCTAACACTAACACTCAAATTAACCCTAAACCTTACCATAACCCTAAACCTACCCCTCACCCTAACACTCTCCCTAACCCTAACCCTCACCATAACCCTAAACCTAACCCCCACCCTCACCCTAAAACTCACTTTCACCCTATCGCTCACCCTAAACGTAACCCTCAGCCTCACCCTAACCGTAAGCCTATCCATTACCTTAACCCTAACCCTCATTCTCACCCTAAACCTTACCCTATCCCTTACCCTCACCCTCACCCTTAACCTCACACTAACTCTAATGCTAAACCTAACCCTAATCCTCACACTTACCCTAACCCTAACCCTAACCCTCACCCTAACCCTAACCCTCACCCAACCCTAGCCCTCACGCGAACGCTAAACCTAACCCTCACTCTCACCCTCACCCTCACCCTAACCCTTACTCTCACCCTAACCCTAACCCTAACCCTCACTCTAATACTCACCCTAACCCTAAACGTAACCCTCACACTAACCCTAAACGTAACCCTCACTCTAACCCTTACCCTAACCCACAACCTAAGGCTAACCCTAACCCTAACCCTCACCGGAACGCTAAACCTAACCCTAAACCTAACACTTACACTAACACTCACTATCACTGTAATGGACACCCTAACCCTAACCCTCACCCACACCCTCACCTTCACCTTCACCCGAACCTGAACCCTCACCCTAAACCTCAACTGCACCCTAAACTTCACACTAAACCTAAACCTCACCCTAACCCTAACCCTCACTCTGAACCTCACCCTAAAACTCACCCTTACCCTTACCCTCACTCTAAGCCTAACCGTAAAACTAACCCTTATACTAAACCTAAGCCTCACCATCACCCTCACCCTTACCCTAACCCTAATCCTAAAACTCAGCCTCACCCTCACATTAACCCTAAACCTAACCCTAACCCTTAGCTTAACCCTAAGCCTCACCCTAAACCTAATGCTAACCCACACGCTCACCCTAAACCTAACCCTAACTGTAACCCTCACCCTCACCCTAAACCTAACGCTAACCCTAACCCTCACCCTCACCCTAACCATCACCCTAACCCTTACCTCACACTAACCCTAATCCTAGCTCTAACCCTAACCCTCACACTAACCCTAACCCACAACATAACCCTAACCCTAACGGTCACCCTAACACTCACCCTAACACTAACCCTCACCCTAACCCTAAACCTAACCCCCACCCTCAACCTAACACTCACTGTCACCCTAACCCTCACCCTAAACCTAACCCTCACCCACACCCTGACTTTCACCCTCACCCGAACCCTCACCCTCACCCAACCCGAACCCTCACCCTAAACATCACCCCAAACTTAACCCTCACCCTAACCCTATTGCTAAGCCTCACCCTAACCCTCACCCTCACCCTAACCCTCAACATGACCCTAATCCTCACCCTATCCCTAACCCTAACGCTTACCTACCGAAATCCTCACCCTCATCCTCACCCTAACCCTCGCCCACATGAAAGCCCTCACCCTAACCCTAATCCTACCCATAACCCTCACCCTCACCCAAACACTCACCCTCAGCCTTAACCTAACCCTAACCTTAATCCTAACACTAACCCTCACACTCACACTAACGCTCACCCTAACCCTAACCCTAACCGTCAGCCTCACCCTATCCATTACCCTAACCCTGACCCTAACCCTCACACTAACAATCTCCATAACACTCACAATCACCATAATCCTCACGCTCACCCTAACCCACAAGCTAACCCTTACACTCACCCTAAACCTACACCTAACCCTCACTCTAACCCTCACGCTAACCCTAAACCTAACCCTAACCCTCAACCTAGAACTCACCCTAAACCTAATCCTAACCCTAACCCTCACACTAATCCTTAGGCTCACACTAACCCTAAACCTCAACCTCAACCTAACCCTCACCCTAATCTTCACCCTAACCCTAAACCTAACCTCAAGCTAGCCCTCACCTTAACCCTAAACCTATCCCCAACCCTCACCCTAACCGTCTCCCTAACCCTCACACTCACCCTAACCCTCACCCTCACCTAAACCCTCACCCTCACCCTAATCCTCAACTTCACCCTAATCCTCAAACTATCCCTAACCCTAACCATTACCTACCAAAACCCTCAGCCTCACCCTCACCCTCACCCTAATCCTCGCCCTCATGAAAGCCCTCACCCTAACCCTAATACTAACCGTAACCCTCAACCTCACCCTCACCCTCACCCTAACCCTCGCCCGCACACAAGCCCTCACCCCAAACCTAACCCTCACCCTAACCCTAACCCTCACCCTCACCTTCACCCTCACCCTAACACTAACCCTTAACACTAACCCTGACCCAGAACCTCAACCTCACCCTAACCCTCACCCTAATCCTTACCCTCACCCTAACCCTAAACCTAACCCTAAACCGATCCCTCACCCTAGACCTAAACCTAACCCTCACACTAAGAGTAACCCTAACCCTAACCCTCACCCTAACCCTAACCCTAACCCTCACCCTAACCCTAGACCTCACCTTAACCCTAATTCTAACCCTAACCCTCAGCCTAACCCTAACCCTAATCCTTAACCTAACCCTCACCCTCAGCCTAACCCTCAACCTCACCCTATCCTAAACCTAACTCTAAGCCTAACCCTCACCCTAAACCTAACACTAACCCTAACCCTCAACCTCATCCTTACCCTCACCCTAACCATTATCCTCACACTGAGCCTAACCCTAACTCTAACCCTAACCCTCACAATAAACCTAACCCTCACCATAACCCTAAACCTACACCTCACCCTAACCATCACCCTAACCCTAACCCTCACCCTAACCCTCACCCTAACCCTAACCCTCAACCTCACACTAATCCTTACTGTCACCCTAACCCTCACACTAAACCTAACCCTCACGCACACCCTAACCCGAACCTCATCTGAACCCGAACCCAACCCTCACCCTCACCCTAAACATCACCCTAAACTTAACCCTCACACTAACCATAATCCTAGCCCTCACCCTGAACCTCAACCTCACCCTAACCCACACCTTCATCCTAATCCTCACCCTATCCCTAACCCTAACCTAACTACCTAACCCTTACCTACCTAAACCCTCACCCTCACTCTCACCCACACTCTAAACCTCGCCCTCGGGCAAGCCCTCCCCCTAACCCTAATACTAACCCTAACCCTCACCCTCACCCTCACCCTAACCCTCACCCTAAACCTAACCCTAACCCTCACCCTCACCCTAAACCTCACCCTTACCATCAACCTCAACCTAAGCCTAATTCTAAACCTAAGCCTCACACTAACCCTAACCCTCACCATAACCCTAACCCTACCCCTCACCCTAACTATCAACCTAACCCTAACCCTCACCCTAACAATCACCCTAACCCTAAACCTCACCCTAACCCTAAACCTAACTCCCCCACCACCCTAACACTCACTGTCACCCTATCCTTCACCCTAAACCTAACCCTCAGCCTCACCCTAAACGCAAGCCTAAACCTAACCCTAACTCTCACTCTCACCCTAACCCTAAACCTTACCCCCACCCTTACCTATCGCTAACCATAACCATAACCCTCACACTAAACCTAAACCTCACCCTAACCCTAAATCTACCCCTCACCCTAACGCTCACCTCCCCCTAACCCTCACACTCATCCTAACCCTAACCCTAAACCTAACACACACGCTAACCCTAACCCTAACCCTAAACCTAACCCTAACCTTAACCCTCAGCCTCACCCTCACCCTCAGCCTAACCTTAACGCTAAATGTTACCCTCACCCTCACCTCTTACACTCACTCACCATAACCCTCGCCCTCGCACAAGCCCTCCCCCTAAACGTAATATTAACCATAACCCTCACCCTCACCCTCACCCCTCACCGTAAACCTAACCTTAACCCTCAACATAACCCTAACCTGACATTTACCCTCAACCTCAACCTAAGCCTAATTCTAACCCTAACCCTCACACTAACCCTAACCCTCACCATAACCCTAAACCTAGCCCTCAACCTAACACTGACCCTAAACCTAACCCTGCCCCTAACCCTAAACCTAACCCCCACCCTCACCCTAACACTCACTCTCACCCTATCCCTCAATCTAAACCTAACCCTCAGCCTCACCCTAACAGTAAGCCTAACACTAACCCTAACCCTAACCCTCACTCCCACCCTAACACTCATGCTAATATTTACCCTCACCCTCACCCTAACGCTAACCCTAAACATAACGCTCGCACTAAACCTAACCCTCAGCTAATCCTAACCCTATCCCTAAACCTAACACACACCCTAACCCTAACCTTAACCCTAAACCTCACCCTAACCCTAACCCCTACCCTGACCCTAAACATACACCTCACACTAACCCTCCCCCTCCCCCTCCCCCTAACCCTAATCCTCAGCCTCACCCTCACCCTCGGACTAACCTTAAAGCTAACTCTTACCCTCACCCTGACCTCTTACACTCACACTCACCATATCCCTAATGCTAAACCTAACACTCACCCTCACCCTAACCCTCAACCTAACACTCACCCTCACCCTAACCCAAACCCTCACCCTCACCCTAATCCTAACCCTAACCCTCACACTTTCCCTAAACCTTACCGTCAACCTCACCCTATCCCAAACCCTAAATTTCACCTTAACCCTCACCCTAGCACTAACGCTAACCCTACACCTCAGCCTCAACCTAAACTTCACCCTAACCCTTACACTCACCCTAAATCTAACGCTAAACCTAACCCGAATCCTCAGACTTACCCTAACCTAACCCTAAACCTAACCCTCACCCTAACCCTCACCCTCACCCTACCCTAGCCCTCACCCGAACGCTAATCCTAACCCTCACTCTCACCCTCACCATCAACCTAACCCTTACTCTCACCCTAACCCTAACCCTAACCCTCAGCGTAACGCTAACCCTAATCCTAACCCTCACGGGAACACTAAACCTAACCCTAAACCTAACACACTAACCCTCACAGTCACCCTAACCGTCACCCTAGCCCTAACCCTCACCCTCACTGTAAACCTCACACAAAAATTTACACTCACCATAACTCTAAAGCTAACCATAACTCTAATCCTCAAACTAAACCTAACCCTAATGATAATGGTAAACCTCACCCTAATCCTAACCCAAACCCTCACCCTAACCCTAACACTAACCCTCAACCTCACCCTAACCCTCACCCTCAGATTAACCCTAACTCTAATCATAACCCGAACACTCACCCTCACCCTCACCCTAGCTCTCAATCTAGACATAAACCTAACTCTAAACTTAACCATCACCTTAACCCTAATGCTAACCCTAAAACTCTCCCTCACCCTAACGATTACCCTCACCCTACCCCTAACCCTAACCCTCAGGCTAATGCTCACCCTAACCCTAACCATAACACTAATCCTTACCCTATTCCTAACTCTAAACCTAACCCTCACCCTCACCCTAGCCCTCACTCTAACCCTAACCCTCACCGTAACCCTCACCCTAACCCTAAACCTAATGCTAAACCTAACACTAACCCTCACTCTAACCCTCACCATAATCCTTACCCTCACCCTAAACCTAACCCTCACACTCACTGTAAAACTCACCCTAACCCAAACCCTAACCCTGAACCTCACCATAACCCTCACCCTAACCCTACCCCTAACCCTCACACTCATCCTAATCCTCACCCTAACCCTTACCCTCACACTCAACCAAACCCTCACACGAATCCTAACCCTCATTCTAACCCTAACCCTCACCCAAACCTTGCCTCTCACCCGAATGCTAACCCTAACCCTCACGCTCACCCTCACCCTAACCCTTACTCTCACCCTAACCCTAACCCTGACCCTCACTCTAACTCTCACCCTAACCCTAAACGTGAACCTCACCCTAACCTTATCCCTAACCTTCAACCTAATGCTAACCGTAACTCTAACCCTCACTGGAACGCTAAACCTAACCCAAAACCTAACATTTACACTAAACCTCAACATCACCTTACCGTCACCATAACCCTAACCCTCACACACACCCTTACTTTCACCCTCACCCGAAAACTCATCCTCACCCTAAACCTCAACCTCACCCTAAACTTCACACTAACACTAAACCTCACCCTAATTCTCACCCTCACCCTCACCCTAAAACTCACCCTTTCCCTCACCCTCACCCTAAGCCTAACCCTAAACCTAACCCTAATCCTAAACCTAAGCCTCACCATCACCCTCAGCCTAACCCTAACCCTAATCTTAACCCTCAGCCTCACCCTCAACTTAACCCTAACCCTAACTCTAAACCTTAGCCTAAACCTAACCCTCACCCTATCGCTAATCCTAACCCTCAAACTCACCCTAAACCTAACCCTAACTGGAAACCTCACCCTCACCCTAAACCTAACACTAACCCTAAACCTCACCCTCATCCTAACCCTCACCCTAACCATTATCTTCACACTAACCCTAACCCTAAATCTAACCCTAACCCTCACAATAACCCTAACCCTCACCATAACCCTAACGCTACACCTTACCCTAACCCTCACCCTAAACCTAATCCTCACCCTAACCCTAAACCTAACCCTCAACCTCACACTAATCCTCACTGTCACCCTAACCCACACCCTAAACCTAACCCTCACCCACACCTTAACCGAACCCTCACCCGAACCTTCACCCTCACCCAACCCTCACCCTCAACTTAACATCACCATAAACATAACCCTCACCCTAACCCTAATCCTAACCCTCACCCTAACCCTCACCCTCACCCTAACCTTCACCTTCAACCTTATCCTCACACGAACCCTAACCCTCACCCTAATTCACACCCTCACCCAAACCTAGCCCTCACCCGAAAGCTAACCCTAACCCTCACTCTCACCCTGACCTTCACCCTAACCCTTACTCTCACCCTAACCCTAACCCTAACCCTCACTCTAACTCTCACCCTAACCCTAAATGAAAGCCTCATCCTAAAACTAACCCTAAACCTCACGGGAACGCTAAACCTAACCCTAAACCTAACACTGACACTAACCCTCACTGTCACCCTAACGGTCACCCTAACCCTAACCCTCACACACACCCTTACCTTCACCCACAGCCAAACCCGAACCCGAACCCTAAACCTCAACCTCACCCTAAACTTCACACTAACACTAAACCTCAACCTAACCCTCACCCTCACCATCACCCTCACTCTAAAACTCACCCTTACCCTCACCCTCACCCTAAGCCTAACCCTAAACCTAACCCAAATCCTAAACCTAACCCTCATCATTACCCTCACCCTAACCCTAAACCTAATCCTAACCCTCGGTCTCACTTTCACCTTAACCCTAACCCTGACTCTAAACCTTAGCCTAAACCTAACACTCACCCTAAACCTAATCCTAACCCTCACCCTCACCCTAACCCTCACCTTCACCCTAATCCTTACCCTATGCCTAAGGCTAACTTAACTACCTAACCCTTACCTACCTAAACACTCACCCTCAACCTAACCCTCGCCCTCTGGCAAGCCCTCCCCCTAACCCTAATACTAACGGTAACCCTCACCATAACCCTCACCCTAAACCTAACCCTAACCCTCACCCTAAACCTCACCCTTACCCTCAACCACAACCTAAGCCTAATTCTAACCCCAAACTCCACACTAACCATAACCCTCACCATAACCCTAACCCTACCCCTCACCCGACCCCTCACCCTAACCCTAACCCTAAACCTAACACGCACCCTAACCCTAACCCCAACCCTCACCCTCATGCGCACCCTCACTGTCATCCTAACCATCACCCTAAACCTTACTCTCACCAACACCCTAACCCTCATCATCACACGAACACTCGCCCTCACCCTAAACCTCACCTCACCCTAAACATCACACTAACCCTAAGCCTCACCCTAATTCTAACCCTAACCCTCACACTCACCCTAAAACTCACCTTTACCCTCACCTTCACCCTAAGCCTAAACCTAAACCTAACCCTAATCCTAAACCTAAGCCTATTCCTCCTCCTCCCCCTAAACCTAACCCTAACCTTAGCCTAACCCTAAACCTAACCCTAATCCTAACCCTCATGCTCAGCCTAACCCTAACCCTAACCGTAACCTTCAACATCACCCTAAACCTAACACAAACCCTCACCCTCACCCTCACCCTAACCATCACCTTAACCCTTATCCTCACACTAACCCTAACCCTAACTCTAACACTAACACTCACACTAACCCTAACCCTCACCATAACCCTAACCCTACCCCTCACCCTAACACTCACCCTAACCCTAACCCTCACCCTAAACTAAACCTAACCCCCACCCTCACCCTAAAACTCACTGTCACCCTATCCCTCACCCTAAACCTAACCCTCAGCCTCACCCGAAACGTAAGCCTAACCCTTACCCTAACCCTAACGCTCACACTCACCATAAGCCTCACGCTAAACCTTACCCTCACGATCACCCTAACGCTAACCATAACCATAACCCTCACACTAAACCTAAACCTCACCCTAACCTTAACCCTACCCCTCACCCTACCCCTCACCTCACCCTCACCCTCACCCTCATCCTAACCCTAACCCTAAACCTAACACACACCCTAAGAGTAACCCTAACTCTAAACCTCACCCTAACCCTAACCCTAACCCTGACCCTAAACATACACCTCACACTAACCCTCACCCTAACCCTCACCATAACCCTAAACCTCAGCCTCACCCTCACCCTCAGCTTAACATTAACGCTAACGCTTACCCTCACCTTCACCTCTTACACTCACACTCACCTTATCCCTAATGCTTAACCTAACACTCACACTCACCCTAACCCTCAACCTAACCGTTACCCTCACCCTAACCCTAACCCTCACCTTCACCCTAACCCTAAACCTAACCCTCACCCTAACCCTAACCCTAACCCTCACCGTCAACCTAACCCTAACCCAAACCCTAACCTTCAACTTAAGCCTCACCCTAAAACTAACGCTAACCCTAAACCTCACCCTCAACCTAAACCTCACCCTAACCCTTACGCTCACCCTAACTCTAACGCTAAACCTAACCCTAATCCTCACAATTACCATAACCCTAACCCTAAACCTAACCCTCACCCTAACCCTCACCCTCACCCAACCCAAGCCCTCATCCGAACGCTAACCCTAACCCTCACTCTCACCCTCACCCTCACTATAACCCTTACTCTCACCATAACCCTAACGCTAAACCTCACTCTAATTCTCACCCAAACCCTAAACGTAACCCTCACCCTAACCTAACCCTAACCCTCACCCTAAGGCTAACCCTAAACCTAACCCTCACTGGAACGCTAAACCTAATCCTAAAACTAACACACTAACCCTCACCGTCACCCTAACCCTCACCCTAACCCTAACCCACACCCACACCCTTACCTTCACCTTCACCCGAACCCTGACCGTCACCTTAAACCTCAACCTCACCCTAAACTTCACACTAAAGCTAAACCTCACCCTAACCGTAACCCTCACCCTCACCATAGAACTCACCCTTACCCTCACACTCACCCTGAGCTTAACCCTAAACCTAACCCTAATCCTAAACCTAAGCCTCACCATCACCCTCACCCTAACCCTAACCCTAATCCTAAAGCTCAACCTCACCCTCACATTAACCCTAAACCTAACCCTAACCCTTAGCCTAAACCTAACCCTCACCCTAACCCTAATCCTAAACCTTACGCTCACCCTAACCTTAACCCTAACCGTAAACCTCACCCTCAACCTAAACCTAACGCTAAGCCTAACCCTCACCCTCACACCCTAACCCTCACCCTAACCCTTATCCTCACACTAACACTAACCCTAAATCTAACACTAACCCTCACACTAACCCTAACCCACACCATAACCCTAACCCTACCCCTCACCCTAACACCCTAACACTAACCCTCCCCTAACCCTAAACCTAACCCTACCCTCACCCTAACACTCACTGTCACCCTAACACTCACCCTAAACCTAACCCACACCCACACCCTATCTTTCACCCTCACCCCAACTCTCACCCTCACCCAAGCCTCACCCTCACACTAAATATCACCCGAAACTTAACCCTCACCCTAACCCTATTCCTAACCCTCACCCTTAACCGTCACCCTCACCCAAACCCTCAACATGACCCTAATCCTCACCCTATCCCTAACCCTAACCCTTACCTACCGAAACCCTCACCCTCACCCTCACCCTAACCCTCGCCCTCACGCAAGCTCTTACCCTAAACCTAATCCTAACCATTACCCTCACCCTCACCCAAACCCGCACCCTCAGCCTTACCCTAACCCTAACCTTAATCCTAATCCTAACCCTCACCCTCACCCTCACACTAACGCTCACCCGAAACCTAACCCTAACCGTCAGCCTCAACCTATCCATTACCCTAACCCTGACCCTAAACCTCACACTAACACTCACCATAACACTCACACTCACCAAAACCCTCACTCTCACACTAACCCATAACCTAACCCTTACCCTCCCCCTAACCCTACACCTACCCCTCACTCTACCCTTCACCCTAAACCTAAACCTAAACCTCACCCTCACCCTAAACGTAACCCTAACCCTCACCCTCAACCTAGAACTCACCCTAAACCTAATCCTAACCCTAACCCTCACACTACTCCTTATGCTCACACTAACCCTAACCCTCAACCTCAACCTAACCCTCACCCTAACCCTAACCCTCACCCTCAACCTAGCCATCACCCTTACCCTAACCCTATCCCCAACCCTCACCCTAACCCTCACCCTAACCCTCACCCTCAAACTAACCCTCACCCTCATCCTAATCCTCAACTTCACCCTAATCCTCACCCTATCCCTAACCCTAACCCTTACCTACCAAAACCCTTAGCCTCACCCTCAACCTCACCCTAATCCTCGCCCTCATGAAAGCCCTCACCCTAACCCTAATCCTAACCGTATCCCTCACCCTCACCCAAAACCTCACCCTCACCCTCACGCTAAACCTAACCTTCACCTTCACCCTCACCCTAACACTAACCCTAACACTAACCCTGACCCAGACCCTCAACCTCACCCTAATCCTTACCCTCACCCTAACCCTAAACCTATCCCTCACCCTAGACCTAACCCTAACCCTCACACTAAGAGTAACCCTAACCCTAACACTCACCCTAACCCTAACCCTAACCCTCACCCTATCCCTAGACCTCACCTTAACCCTAATTCTAACCCTAACCCTCAGCCTCACCCTAACCCTCATCCTAACGCTTAACCCTCACCCTCACCCTAACCCTCAACCTCACCCTAACCTAACCCTAACTCTAACCCTCACCCTCACCCTAAACCTAACAATAACTCTAACCCTCACCCTCATCCTAACCCTCACCCTAACCCTCACCCTAGCCCTAACCCTAATGCTAAACCTAACACTCACCCTCACCCTAACCCTCACCATAATCCTTACCCTCACCCTAAACCTAACCCTCACACTCACTGTAAAACTCACCCTAACCCAAACCCTAACCCTAAACCTCACCATAACCCTCACCCTCAACCTACTCCTAACCCTCACACTCATCCTAACCCTCACCATAACCCTTACCCTCACACTCAACCAAACCCTCACACGAACCCTAACCCTCATTCTAACCCTCACCCTCACCCAAACCTTGCCTCTCACCCGAATGCTAACCCTAACCCTCACTCTCACCCTCACCCTAACCCTTACTTTCACCCTAACCCTAAACCTAACCCTCACTCTAACCCTCACCCTAACCCTATACGTGAACCTCACCCTAACCCTAACCCTAACCCTCACCCTAATGCTAAACCTAACCCTAACCCTCACTGGAACGCTAAACCTAACCCTAAACCTAACATTTACACTAAACCTAAACGTCACCCTAACCGTCACCCTAACCCTAACCCTCACACACTCTTACTTTCACCATCACCCGAAAACTCATCCTCACCCTAAACCTCAACCTCACCCTAAACTTCACACTAACAAAAAAACTCACCCTAACTCTCACCCTCACCCTCACCCAAAAACTCACCCTTACCCTCACCCTCACCCTCACCCTAAGCCTAACCCTAAGCCTAACCCTAATCCTAAACCTAAGCCTCACCATCACCCTCAGCCTAACCCTAACCCTAATCCTATCCCTCACCCTAACCATTACCTCACACTAACCCTAACCCTAACTCTAACCCTAACCCTCACAATAAAACTAACCCTCACCGTAACCCTAACCCTACCACTCACCCTTACCCTCACCCTCACCCTAAGCCTAACCCTAAACCTAACCCTCACCCTCACCCTAACCATCACCCTAAACCTTATCCTTACACTCACCCTAAAACTCACCCTTACCCTCACCCTCACCCTAAGCCTAACCCTAAACCTAACCCTAATCCTAAACCTAAGCCTCACCATCACCCTCAGCCTAACCCTAACCCTAATCCTAACCATCAGCCTCACCCTCACCTTAACCCTAACCCTAACTCTAAACCTTAGCCAAAACATAACCCTCACCCTATCTCTAATCCTAACCCTCACACTCACCCTAAACCTAACCCTAACCGTAACCCTCACCCTCACACAAAACTTAATGCTAACCCTATCCCTCACCCTCATCTTAACCCTCACCCTAACCATTATCCTCATTCTAACTCTAACCCTAACTCTAACCCTAACCCTCAACTTCACAGTAATCCTCACTGTCACTCTAACCCTCACCCTAAACCTAACCCTCAACCACAACCTAACCCTAATCCTCACCCTCACCCTCACCCTCACCCAACTCTTACCCTCACCTTAAACATCACTGTAACCTTAAGCCTCACCCTAACCCTAATCCTAACCCTCACCCTAACCCTCACCCTCACACTAATCCTCACCTTCACCCTAATCGTCACCCTATGCCTAAGGCTAACCTGACTACCTAACCCTTACCTACCTAAACACTCACCCTCACCCTAACTCTCGCCCTCTCGCAAGCCGTCCACCTGAACCTAATACTAAACGTAACCCTCACCATAACCCTCACCCTAAACCAAACCCTAACCCTCACCCTCACCCTAAACCTCACCCTTACCCTCAACCACAATCTAAGCCTAATTCTAACCCTAACCTCCACACTAACCATAACCCTCACCATAACCCTAACCCTACCCCTCACCCGACCCCTCACCCTAACCCTAACCCTAACCCTCACCCTCATGCTTACCCTCACTGTCACCCTAACCCTCACCCTAAACCTTACCCTCACCCACACCCTAACCCTCACCCTCACATGAACACTCAACATCACCCTAAACCTCACCTCACCCTAAACATCACACTAACCCTAAGCCTCACCCTAACCCTAACCCTAACCCTCACACTCACCCTAAAACTCACCTTTACCTCACCTTCACCCTAAGCCTAACCCTAAACCTAACCCTAATCCTAAAACTTAGCCTATCCCTACTTCTCCCCCTAAACCTAATCCTAACCCTTAGCCTAACCCTAACCCTCACCCTAACCCTAATCCTAACCCTCATGCTCAGCCTAACCCTAACCCTAACCTTAAACTTCAACGTCAACCTAAACCTAAAGCAAACCCTAACCCTCACCCTCACCCTAACCATCACACTAACCCTTATCCTCACACTAACCCTAACCCTAACTCTAAACCTAACCCTCACACTAACCCTAACCCTCACCATAACCCTAACCCTACCCCTCACAGTAACAATCACCCTAACCCTAACCCTCACCCTAACCCTAAACCTAACCCCCACCCTCACCCTAAAACTCACTGTCACCCTATCCCTCACCCTAAACCTAACCTTCAGCCTCACCCGAACCGTAAGCCTAACCCTTACCCTAAACCTAACCCTCACTCTCACCATAAGCCTTTCGCTAACCCTTACCCTCACGATCACCCTAACGCTAACCATAACCATAACCCTCACACTAAACCTAAACCTCACCCTAACCCTAAACCTACCCCTCACCCTAACCCTCACCTCACACTCACCCTCACCCTCATCCTAACCCTAACCCTAAACCTAAGACACACCCTAACCCTAACCCTAAGTCTAAATCTCACCCTAACCCTAACCCTCACTCTGACCCTAAATATACACCTCACACTAACCCTCACCCTAACCCGAACCCTCAGCCTCACCCTCACCCTCAGCCTAATGTTAACGCTAACTCTTACCCTCACCCTCACCTCTTACACTCACACTCACCATAACGCTAATGCTTAACCTAACACTCACCCTCACCCTAACCTTCAATCTAACCCTTACCCTCACCCTAAGCCTAACCCTCACCCTCACCCTAACCCTAAACCTAACCCTCACCCTAACCTAACCCTAACCCTCACCCTATCCCTAACCCTAACCCTAAACCTCACCGTCAACCTAACCCTAACCCAAACCCTACCCTTCACCTTAAGCCTCACACTAAAACTAACGCTAACCCTAAACCTCACCCTCAACCTAAATCTCACCATAACCCTTACCTTAACCCTAACTCCAATGCTAAACCTAACCCTAATTCTCACACGTACCCTAACCCTAAACCTAAACCTAACCCTCACCCTAACCCTCACCCTCACCCAACCGAAGCCCTCATCTGAATGCTAACCCTAACCCCCACTCTCACCCTCACCCTCACTCTATCCCTTATTCTCACCCTAACCCTAACGCTAAACCTCAGTCTAATTATCACCCTAACCCTAGACGTAACCCTAACCCTAACCCTAACCCTAACCCTCACCCTAAGGCTTACTCTAACCCTAACCCTCACTGGAACGCTAAACCTAACCCGAAACCTAACACACTAACCCTCACCGTCAACCTAACCCTCACCCTAACCGTAACCCTCACACACACCCTTACCTTCACCTTCACCCGAAGCCTGACCCTCACCTTAAACCTCAACCTCACCCTAAACTTCACACTAAACCTAAACCTCACCCAAACCCTAACCCTATCCCTCACCCTAAAACTCACCCTTACCCTCACCCTCACCCTAAGCTTAACCCTAAACCTAACCCTTATCCTCACACTAACCCTAAAGCTAACACTAACCCTCACACTAACCCTAACACATACCATAACCCTAACCCTACCCCTCACCCTAACACCCTAAAACTAACCCTCACCCTAACTCTAAACCTAACCCCCACCCTCACCCTAACACTCACTGTCACCCTAACCCTCACCCTAAACCAAACCCTATCTTTCACCCTCACCCGAACCCTCACCCTCACCCAACCCTCACCCTCACACTAAACATCACCCGAAACTTAACCCTCACCCTAACCCTATTCCTAACCCTCACCCTAACCCTCACCCTCACCCAAACCCTCAACATGACCCTAATCCTCACCCTATCCCTAACCCTAACCCTTACCTACCGAAACCCTAACCCTCACCCTCACCCTCAACCTCGCCCTCACACAAGCCCTCACCCTAAACCTAATCCTAACCGTTACCTTCACCCTCACCCAAACCCGCACCCTCAGCCTTACCCTAACCCTAACCTTAATCCTAACCCTAACCCTCACCCTCACCCTCACACTAACGCTCACCGGAATGCTAACCCTAACCGTCAGCCTCACCCTATCTGTTACCCTAAACCTGACCCTAACCCTCACACTAACACTCACCATAACACTCACACTCACCATAATCCTCACTCTCACCCTAACCCACAACCTAACCCTTACCCTCACCCTAACCCTACACCTACCCCTCACTCTAACCCTCACCCTAAACCTAAACCTAAACCTCACCCTCACCCTAAAAGTAACCCTAACCCTCACCCTCACCCTAGGCTTCACCCTAAACCTAATCCTATCAGTAACCCTCACACTAACCCTTATGCTCACACTAACCCTAACCCTCAACCTCAACCTAACCCTCACCCTAACCTTCACCCTAACCCTAACCCTCACCCTCAACCTAGCCCTCCCCCTAACCCTAACCCTATCTCCAACCCTCACCCTAACCCTTACCCTAACCCTCACCCTCACCCTAACCCTCACCCTCACCCTAATCCTCAACTTCATCCTAATCCTCACCCTATCCCTAATCCTAACCCTTACCTACCAAAACCCTCAGCCTCACCCTCATCCTCACCCTAATCCTCGCCCTCACGAAAGCCCTCACCCTAACCCTAATCCTAACCCTTACCCTCACCCTAATTCTAACTCTAAAAGTAACATTAATCCTCACACTTACCCTAACCCTAACCCTAAACCTAACCCTCACCCTAACCCTCACCCTCACCCAACCCTAGCCCTCACCCAAAAGCTAACCCTAACCCTCACTCTCACCCTCACCCTTACCCTAACCCTTACTCTCACCCTAACCCTAAACCTAACCCTCACTCTAACTCTCAACCCTAAACGTAACCCTCACCCTAACCCTAACCATAACCCTCACCCTAACGCTACCCTAACACTAAACCTCACTGGAAAGCTAAACCTAACACTAAACCTAACACTTACAGTAATCCTCACAGTCACCCTAACCGTCACCCTAACCATAACCCTCACACACATCCTTACCTTCACCCTCACCCTCACCCTCACCCTCACCCTAAACCTCAACCTCACCCTCAACTTCACACTAACACTAAACCTCACCCTAACACTAACCCTCACCCTCACCCTAAGCCTAATGCTAAACCTAACCCTAACACTAAACCTAAGCCTCACCATCACCCTCACCCTAACCCTAACCCTAATCCTAACCCTCTGCCTCACCCTCACCTTAACCCTAACCCGAACTCTAAACCTTAGCTTAAACCTAACCCTCACCCTGTCCCTAATCCTAACACTCACACTCACCCTAACCCTAACCCTAACCGTAGCCCTAATCCTAACCCTAAACCTAATGCTAACCCTAAACCTCACCCTCACCCTAACCCTCACCTTCACACTAATCGTCACCCTATGCCTAAGGCTAACCTAACTACCTAACCCTTACCTACCTAAACACTCACCCTCACCCTAACCCTCGCCCTCTCCCAAGCCCTCCCCCTAAACCTAATACTAAAGGTAACCCTCACCCTCACCCTCACCATAACCCTCACCCTAAACCTAACCTTAACCCTCACCCTAACCCTAAACCTCACTCTTACCCTCAACCACAACCTTAGCCTAATTCTAACCCTAAGCTCCACTAACCATAACCCTTAACATAACCCTAACCCTACACCTCACCCTACTCCTCACCCTAACCCTAAGCCTTAACCTAACCCGCACCCTAACCCAAACCCTAACCCTAACCCTCACCCTACTCCTCACTGTCACCCTAACCCTCACCATAAACCTTACCCTCACCCACACACTAACCCTCACCCTCACACAAACACTCACCCTCACCCTAAATCTCCAACTCACCCTAAATATCACACTAACCCTAAGACTCACCCTAACCCTAACCCTAACCCTCACACTCACCCTAAAACTTACCCTTACCCTCACCTTCACCCTAAGCCTAACCCTAAAGCTAACCCTAATCCTAAACCTTAGCCTCTTCCTCCCCTCCCCCTAAACCTAAACCTTTGCATAGTCCTAACCCTCACCATAACACTAATCCTAACCCTCATGCTCACTCTAACCCTAACCCTAACCGTAACCCTCACCCTCACCCTCACCCTAACCCGCACCCTAAACCTAACCCTAACCCTCACCCTCACCCTAAACCTCACCGTTACTGTCAACCTCAACCAAAGCCTAATTCTAACCCTAACCCTCACACTAACCCTAACCCTCACCATAACCCTAACCCTACCCCTCACCATAACACTCACCCTAACCCTCAACCTCACCCTAACCCTAAACTTAACCCCCACCCTCACCCTAACACTCACTGTCACCCTATCCCTCACCCTAACCTAACCCTCAGCCTCACCATAACCATAAGCCTAACCCTAACCCTAACTCTCACCCTAACCCTAAACGTTACCCTCATCCTCACCCTATCGCTAACCCTAACCATAACACTCACACTAAACCTAAATCTCACCCTAACCCCAAATCTACCCCTCACCCTAACCTCACCTCCCCCTAACCCTCACCCTCATCCTAACCCTAAACATAAACATAACACACACTCTAACCCTAGTCCTAATCCTAAACCTCAACCTATCCCTAAACCTCAGCCTCACCCTCACCCTCAGCCTAACCTTAACGCTAACACTTACCCTCACCCTCACCTCTTACACTCACACTCACCATAACCCTAGTGCTAAACCTAACACTCACCCTCACCCTAACCATCAACCTAACCCTGACCCTCACCCTAACCCTAACCCTCACCCTCACCCTAATCCTAAACATAACCCTCACCCTAACCCTAACCCTAACACTTACCCTATCTCTAAACCTCACCCTAACCCAAACCCTAACCCTCTCCTTCAACCTCACCCTAAAACAAACCCTAACCTTCACTTTAACCCTCACCCTAACATTAACCCTAACCCTAAACCTCACCCTCAACATAAACCTCACCCTAACCCTTACCCTCACCCTAATTCTAACTCTAAAACTAACATTAATCATCACACTTACCCTAACCCTAACCCTAAACCTAACCCTCACCCTAACCCTCACCCTCACCCAACCCTATCCCTCACCCGAATGCTAACCCTAACCCTCACTCTCACCCTCACCCTCACCCTAACCCTTACTCTCAACCGAACCCTAAACCTAACCCTCACTCTAACTCTCACCCTAACCCTAAACGTAACCCTCAACATAACCGTAACCCTAACCCTCACCCTAACGCTAACCCTAACCCTAACCCTCACGGGAAAGCTAAACCTAACCCTAAACCTATCACTTACACTAATCCTCACAGTCACCCTAACCATAACCCTAACACACATCCTTACCTTCACCTCACCCGAAACCTCACGCACACCCTAAAACTCAACCTCACCCTAAACTTCACACTAAAACTAAACCTCACCCTAACCCTCACTCTCACCCTCACCCTAAAACTCACCCTTACCCTCACCCTCACCCTAAGCCTAACCCTATACCTAACCGTAATAATAAACCTAAGCCTCACCATCACCCTCAACCTAACCCTAACCCTAATCCTAATCCTCAGCCTCACTCTGACCATAACCCTAACCCTAACCCTAACCCTTACCCTAACCCTAACCCTCACCCTAACCCTAATCCTAACCCTCACACTCAACCTAACCCTAACCCTAACCGTAACCCTAAACCTAACCCTAAATCTAACGCTAACCCTAACCCTCACCCTCATCCTAATCCTCACCCTAACGATTATCCTCACACTAACCCTAACCCTAACTCTAACCCTAACCCTCAAAATAACCATAAACCTCACCATAACCCTAACCCTACCCCTCACCCTAACTCTCACCCTAACCCTAACCCTCACCATAACCCTCACGCTAACCCTAACCCTAACCCTCAACCTCACCCTAACCCTCACCCTAAACCTAACCCTCACCCACACCCTAACCCGAACCCTCACCCACACCCAAACCTAACCCTCACCCTAAACATCACCCTAACCTTAAACTTCACCCTAACTCTAATCCTAACCCTCAACTTAACCCTCACCCTCACCCTAACCCTCACCTTCACCCTAATCGTTACCCTATGCCTAAGCCTAACCTAACTACCTAACCCTTACCTAGATAAACCCTCACCCTCACCCTAACCCTCCCCCTCTCGCAAGCCCTCCCCCTAACACTAATACTAACCGTAACCCTCACCCTCACCCTCACCATAACCCTCACCCTAAACCTAACCCTAACCCTCACCCTCACCCTAAACCTCACCCTTACCCTCAACCACAACCTAAGCCTAATTCTAACCCTAACCTACACACTAACGATAACCCTCACCATAACCCTAACCCTGCCCCTCACCCTACCACTCACCCTAACCCTAAGCCTCAACCTAACCCGCACCCTAACCCTAACCCTCACCCTCACCCTCACCCTAACCCTCACTCTCACCCTAACCCTCACCCTAAACCTTACCCTCACCCACACCCTAACCCTTACTCTCACCCTAACCCTAACGCTAACCCTCACCCTAACCCTAACCCTAATCCTCACTGGAAAGCTAAACCTAACCCTAAACCTAACACTTACACTAATCCTCACAGTCACCCTAACCGTCACCCTAACCATAACCCTCACACACATCCTTACCTTCACCCTCACACGAACACTCACCCTCACCCTAAACCTCAACCTCACCCTAAATTTCACACTAACACTAAACCTCACCCTTACCCTCACCTTAACCCTAACCCTTACCCTCAACCTCACTCTAATCCTCACTGTCACCCTAACCCTCACCCTAAACCTAACCATCACCCACACCCGAACCCGAACCCTCATCCGAACACTCACCCTCACCCAACCCTCACCCTCACCCTAAACATCACCCTAAACTTAACTCTCACTCTAACCCTAATCCTAACCCTCACCCTAACCCTCACCCTCACCCTAACCCTCACCTTCAACCTAATCCTCACCCTATCCCTAACCCTAACCTAACTACCTAACCCTTAACTACCTAAACCCTCACCCTCTCCCTAACACTCGCCATCGCGCAAGCCCTCCCCCTAACCCTAATACTAACTGTAACCCTCACCCTCACCCTCACCCTAATCCTCACCCAAAACCTAACCCTAACCCTCACCCTCACCCTAAACCTCACCTTTATACTCAACCTCAACCAAAGCCTAATTCTAACCCTAAATTCCACACTAACCATAACCCTCACCATAACACTAAACTAACCCACACCCAACCCCTCACCTTAACCCTAACTCTCAACCTAACCCGCACCCTAAACCTAACACTAACCCTAACCCTCACCCTCACCCTAACCCTCACTGTCACTCTAACCCTCACCCTAACCTTACCCTCACCCACACCCTAAGCCTCACCCTCACATGAACACTTACCCTCACTCTAAACCTCAACCTCACCCTAAACATCACACTAACCCTAAGCCTCACCCTAACCCTAACCCTAACACTCACAATTACCCTAAAACTCACCCTTACCCTCACCTTCACCCTAAGCCTAACCCTGAACAAAACCCTAATCCTAAACCTTAGCCTCTTCCTCAGCCTCACCCTAACCCTAACCCTAACCCTTAGCCTAACCCTAATCCTCACTCTTAACCTAATCATAACCCTCATGCTCACCCTAACACTAACCGTAACCATAACCCTCACCCTCACCCTAAACCTAACCCTCACCCTCACCCTAAACATCACCCTAACCCTTAACCTCACACTAAACCTAACTCTAACTCTAACCCTAACCATCACACTAACCCTAACCCTCACCATATCTCTAAACCTACCCCTCACCCTAACACTCACCCTAACCCAAACCCTCACACTAAACTTAAACCTAACCCCCAACCTCACCCTTAAACTCACTATCACCCTATCCCTCAGGCTCACCCGAACCGTAAGCCTAACCCTTACCCTTACCCTAACCCTCTCTCTCACCCTAACCCTCACCCTAACCCTTACACTCACCCTCACCCTAAAGCTAACCCTAACCATAACCCTCACATTAATCTAAACCTCAACCTAACCTTAAACCTTCCCCTCACCCTAATCCTCACCTCACCCTAAACCTCACCCTCATCCTAACCCAAACCCTAAACCTAACACACACCCTCACCCTAACCATAACCCTAAACCTCACCCTAACCCTAACCCTTACCCTGACCCTAAACATACACCTCACACTAACCCTCACCCTCACTCTCAAACTCACCCTCACCCTAACCCTTACTCTCCCTAAACCCTAACCCTCACCTTCACCTTAATCCTCACCCTAAACCTAATCCTAACCCTCATCCTCACCCTAAACCTCACCCATACCCTCAACCTCAAACAAAGCCTAATTCTAACCCTAACTCTCACACTAACCATAACCCTCACCATAACCCTAAACCTACCACTCACTCTACCCCTCACCCTAACCCTAACCCTCAAACTAACCCGCAACCTAACCCTAGCCCTAACCTGCACGCTCACCCTAACCCTCAGTGTCACCCTAACCCTCACCCTAAACTTTACCCTCACCCACACACTAACCCTCACCCTCACACGATCACTCACCCTCACCCTAAACCTCAACCTCACCCTAACATCACACTAACCTTAAGCATCACCCTCACCATAACCCTAACCCTCACACTCACGTTAAAATTCACCCTTACATTCACCTTCACCCTAAGCCCAACCCTAAACCTAACCCTAATCCTAAACCTTAGCCTCTCCCTCCCCCTCCCACTAAGCCTAACTGTAAGCCTTAGCCTAACCCTAACCCTCACCCTAACACTAATCTTAAGCTCACCCTAACCCTAACCCTAACCATAACCCTCTCCCTCACCCTAAACCTAAGGCTAACCCTAACCCTCACCCTCACCATAACCATCACCCTAACCATTAACCTCACACTAACGCTAACCCTAACTCTAACCCTAACCCTCACACTAACCCTAACCCACAACATAACCCTAACCCTAACCCTCACCCTAACACTCACCCTAACACTAACCCTCACCCTGAACCTAAACCTAACCCCCACCCTCACCCTAACACTCACCGACACCCTAACCCTCACCCTAAACCTAACGCTCACCCACACCTTAACCCTCACCCTCACCCTAAACCTCACCCTCACCCAACCCTCACCATCACGCTAAACATTACCCTAAACTTAACCCTCACCCTAACCCTAATCCTAACCCTCACCCTAACCCTCATGTTCATCCTAATCCTCAACTTCCCTCTAATCCTCACCCTATCCCTAACCCTAACCCTTACCAACCGAAACCCTCAACCTCACCCTCACCCTCACCCTAACCCTCGCCCTCAAGCAAGCCATTACCCTAACCCTAATCCTACCCGTAACCCTCATCCTCACCCAAACCCTCACCCTCAGCCTTACCCTAACCCTAACCTTAATCCTAACCCAAACCCTCACCTGCAAACTCACCCTAACCCTCACCCTAACCCTAAACCTAACTGTCAGCCTCACCCTATCCGTTACCCTAACCCTGAACCTAACCCTAACAATAACACTCACCATAACACTCACGCTAAGCATAACCCTCACTCTCACCCTAACCCACAACCTAACCCTTACCCTCAACCTAAACCTACACCTACCCCTCACTCTACCCCTCACCCTAACCCTAAACTTAACCCTCACCCTAGCCCTAACCCTAAGCCTAACACTATCCTTAACCCTCATCCTATCCCTAACCCTAACCCTCATCCTCAACCTCACCCTAACCCAAACCTTATCCTTCACCTTAACCCTCACCCTAACCCTAATGCTAACCCTAAACCTCACCCTCACCATAAACCTCACCCTAACATTTAGCCTCAAACTAACCCTAACGCTAACCCTAAACCTCACCCTCACCGTAAACCTCACTGTAACATTTACCCTCACCCAAACTCTAAAGCTAACCATAACCCTAATCCTCAAACTAAACCTAACCCTAACCCTAACACTATCCCTCACCCTAACCCTGACCTTAAACCCTCACCCTCACCCTAACCCTCATCCTCACCCTAACCCTCACCCTCAAACTAACCCTCACCCTCACCTTCACCCTCACCCTCAACCTACCCCTCACCCTAACCCTAACCCTCACCCTAACACTAAGAGTAACACTCAACCTTAATCTCACCCTCATCCTCAGCCTAACCCTAAACCTAACCCTAATCCTAACTCTAACCCTCACCCTAATTCTCACCCTAAACCTAACCCTCACCCTCACCCTCACCCTCCCTCACCCTGTCCCTAACCCTAATCTTAACCTTCACCCTAAACTTAACCCTCAACCTAAACCTAACCCTAACTCTCAAACTCACCCTCTGACTAACCCTAACCATAAACCTAATCCTAACTCTAACCCTCACCCTAACCCTGACCCTCACCCTCACCCTCACCATAACGGAAACCCTAACCCTAACACTCACCCTAAATTTAACCCTCAACCTAACCCTAACCCTAAATCTCACACTCGCCCTCAACCTAGTCCTAAAACTAACTGTAACACTGACACTCACCCTCAGCCTAACCATCATCCTAACCCTTACCATTAACCTAAACCTCTCACTAACCCTCAACCTAAGCCTAAACCTCAAGCTAACCATCACCGTAACCCTAACCCAAATTCTTACCCTCAACCTAACCTTCACCCTAACCCTAACCCTACCCCTAATCCTCACCCTCACCCTAAACCTTACCCTCAGCCTAAACCTAACCCTAACACGCACACTAACCCTAACCCTCACCCTTACTCTAAACCTACTCCTCACACTAACGCTAACCCTAACTCTAAACCTAAACCTCACCCTAACCCTAACGCTAACCCTAACCCTAAACATCACGCTCAAGCTCAACCTCAGTCTAACCCTAATCCTAACCCTAATCCACACCCTCACCCTCACCCTAACTATAACCCTAACCCTAACCCTAACCCTCACCCTCACAATAACCTAACCCTAATCCTAACCCTTACACTCACCCTCAGTCTAACACTCACAAAACCCTAACCCTCACTCTCACCCTAACCGTCACCCTAACAATTAACCTCACCCTAACTATAACCCTAACCCTAACTCTCACACTAAACCTAACCCTCACACTAACCCTAGCGTTACCACTCACACTAACCTTCACCCTAACCCTAACCCTAACCCTCACCCTAACCCTAATGCTAACCCTAACCCTCCACATCACCCTAGCCCTCAAACTAATCCTAACCCTAAACCTAACCTTAACATTCACCCTCAACCAATCCCTCACGCTAACCATAACACTCACCCTAACAGTAACCCTAACCCTCACTCTCACCCTCACCCTCAGCCTAACCCTAAACCTAACCCTAACACTCACACTCACCCTCACCCTCACCCTACACCTAACCCTCACCCTAACCATAACCCTCACCCTAATCCTAAACCTAACGCTCACCCTCACCCTCACCCTAACCCTAAACCTAGCCCTCAGCCTCACCCTAACCATAAGCCTAACCCTAGCCCTAACCCTAACCCTAACTCTCACCATAACCCTAATCCTAACACTCAGCCTCACCCTCAAATTAACCCTAAACCTAACCCTAACCCTTTGCCTAACCCTAACCCTCACCCTAACCCTAATTCTAATGCTCACACCCACCCTAACCCTAACCCTTACCGTAACCCTCAACCGCACCCTAAACCTAACGCTAACCCTAACCCTCACCCTCATCCTAACCCTCACCCTAACTATTATCCTCACACTAACCCTAACCCTAACTCTAACCCTAACCCTCACAAAAACCCTAACCCTCACCATAACCCTAACCCTACCACTCACCCTAACACTCACCCTAACCCTAACCTTCACCCTAACCCTCAGCCTAAACCTAATCCTAACCCTCATCCTCACCCTAATCCTCATTGTCACCCTAACCCTCACCCTAAACCTAACCCTCACCCACACCCTATCCCGAACCCTCACCTGAACACTCACCCTCACCCAACCCTCACCCTCACCCTAAACATCACCCTAACCTTAACCCTCATCCTAACCCTAATCCTAACTCTCACACTAACCCTCAACCTCACCCTAACCCTCACCTTCACCCTAATCTTCACCTTATCCCTAACCCTAACCTACCTACCTAACCCTTACCGAACTAAACCCTCACCCTCACGCTAACCCTCGCCGTCGCACAAGACCTCCCCCAACGCAAATCCTAACCGTAACACTCACCCTAACTCTTAAACTAACCCTCACCCTAAACATAACCCTAACCCTCATCCTCACCCTAAACCTCACCGTTACCCTCAACCTCACCCTAAGCCTAATTCTAAACCTAACACTCACACTAACCATAACCCTCACCATAACCCTAACCCTACCGCTCACCCTACCCCTCACCCTCACTGTCACCCTAACCCTCAACTTAAACCTTACCCTCACCCACACCCTAACCCTCACCCTCACACGAACACTCACCCTCACCCTAAACCTCAACCTCACCCTAAACATCACACTAACCCTAAGCCTCACCCTAACCCTAACCCTAACTCTCACACTCACCCTAAATCTCACCCATATGCTCACCTACACCCTAAGCCTAACACTAAAACTAATCCTAATCCTAAACCTTAGCCTCTCCCTCCCCCTCCCCCTAACCCTAACCCTAACCCTTATCCTAACCCTAACCCTAATCCTAACCCTCATGCTCACCCTCACCCTAAACCTAACCATAACCCTCACCCTCACCCTAACCATCACACTAACCCTTATCCTCACACTAACCCTAACCCTAACTCTAACCCTAACCCTCACACTAACCCTAACCCACACCATAACCCTAACCCTACCCCTCACCCTAACACTCACCCTTACACTAACCCTCACCCTAACCCTAAACCTAACCCCCACCCTCACCCTAACACTCACTGTCACCCTAACCCTCACCCTAAACCTAACAATCACCCACACCATAACTTTCACCCTCACCCTCACCCTCACCCAAAGCTCACCCTCACCCTAAACATCACCCCAAACTTAACCCTCACCCTAACCCTATTCTTTACCGTCACCCTAACCCTCGCCCTCACCTTTACCCTCAACTTGACCCTAATGCTCACCCTATCCCTAACCCTAACCCTTACCTACCGAAACCCTCACCCTGACCCTAAACCTAGCCCTCACGCAAGCACTCACCCTAAACCTAATCCTAACCGTAACCCTCACCCTCACCCAAACCCTCACCCTCAGCCTTACCCTAACCCTAACCTTAACCCCAACCCTAACCGTCAGCCTCAAACAAACCGTTACCCTAACCCTGACCCAAACCCTCACACTAAAACTCACCATAACACTCACGCTAACCATAACCCTCACTCTCACCCTAAACCACAACCTAAACCTTACCCTCACACTAACCGTACACCTACTCCTCACTCTAACCCTCAACCTAACCCTAAACCTAACCCTCAACCTCACCCTAACCGTAACCCTAACCCTCACCCTGACCCTAGACATCAACCTAAACCTAATCCTAACCCTAACCCTCAACCTAACCCTCACCCTAATCCTAACCCTATCCCCAACCCTCATCCTAACCCTCACCTTAACCCTCACCCTCATGCTAACCCTCACCTTCACCCTAACCTTCACCCTCACCTTTACCCTTACCCTCACCCTACCCCTTGCCCTAACCCTAACCCTCACTCTAACACTAACCCTCAACCTTACTCTCACCCTCATCCTCAGCCTAACCCTAACCCTAATCCTAACTCTAACCCTCACCCTAATTCTCACCCTAAACCTAACCCTCATGCTCACCCTCACCCTACCCCTATCCCTAACCCTAATCTTGACCCTAACCCTAACCCTCACCCTCACCCTCACCCTACCTCAAACCCTAACCCTAACTCTAACCTTAAACTTAACCCTCAAACTAACCCTAAACCTTACTCTCACCCTCACCTTAACCCTAACCCTTACCCTCTCCCTCACCCTCACCCTAAGCCTAACCCTAAACCTAACCCTAATCCTAAACTTAACCCTCATCCTCACCCTTACCCTAACCCTAATCCTAATCCTAAACCTCACCCTCACCCTCACCCTAACCCTAACCCTCACCCTAACCCTAAACCTAACTCTAACACTAACTCTTACCCTCATCCTCACCGTTACCCTGAACCTAACCCTAACCCTAACCCTAACCCTCCCCCTAAAGATAACGCTAACTCTCACCCTCACCCTTTCCCTAACCCTCACCCTAACCCTTATTCTCACACTATCCCTAATACTAACCTTAACTGTAACCCTCACACTAAACCTAACCCTCACACTAACCCTAACACTACCACTCACCCTAACCCTCTCACTAACACTAAACCTCACGCTAACCCTACCCCTACCCCTGACCCTCACCCTAACCCTCACCATCACTCTAACCCTCAACTTAACCCTAACCTCACCCACAACTTAACCTTCACCCTCACCCGAACCTTCACCCTCACCCAATACTCACCCTCACCCTAAACATCACCCTAACTGTAACCCTCACCCTAAACCTAAACCTAACCATCACCCTAACCCTAACCATCCCCCTCCCCCTCACACTCACCGAAACCCCTCGCCCTCCTCCAAGCACTCACCCTAACCCTAACCCTAACCATAACCATAACCCTCACCCTCAGCCTAACCCTAACCCTAAATCTAATCCTAACCATAACCCTAACCCTCACTTTAACCCTCACCCTAACCCTAACCCTAACCCTCACCCTCACCCAAAACATAACCCTAACCCTAACCCTCACCCTAACACTAACAATAACACTCATGCTAGCCCTAAACTTCCCTCTCACCCAAACCCTCACCCTAACCCTTTCCCTCACCCTAACGGTAACCCTATCCCTCACTCTATGACTCACCCTAACACTAACCCTAACCCTCAGCGTCAACTTCACCCTAACCCAAACCCTAACCTTCACCTTAACTCTCACCCTAACACTAACTCTAACCCTAAACCTCACCCTAAACCTAAACCTCACTCTAACCCTTACCCTCACCATAACTCTAAAGCTAAACCTAACTCTAATCCTCACACTTACCCTAACCCTAACCCTAACCCTACTCCTCACCCTAACCCTCACCCTCACCCAACCCTAGCCCTCACCCGAAAGCTAACCCTAACCCTCACTCTCGCCCTCACCCTAACCCTTACTCTCACCCAAACCCTAACCCTGACCCTCACTCCAATACTCACCCTAAGCCTAAATGTAACGCTCACCCTAACCCTAACCCTAACCCTCACCCTAAGGCTAACCCTAACCCTAACCCTCATGGCAACACTAAACCTAACCCTAAACCTAACGCTTACACTAACCCTCACCTTCACCCTAACCCTAACACTCACACACACCCTTACCTTCACCCTAAACCGAACCCTCACCCTCACCTTAAACCTCAACCTCACCCTAAACTTCACACTAACACTAAACCTCACCCTAACCCTCACTCTCACCCTCACCCTAAAACTCACCCTTACCCTCACCCTCACCCTAAGCCTAACCCTAAACCTAACCCTAATCCTAAACCTAAGCCTCACCATCACCCTCACACTAACCCTAAAACTAATCCTAATCCTCAGCCTCACTCTCACCTTAACCCTAAACCTAACCCTAACCCTTATCCTAACCCTCACCCGCACCCTAACCATAATCCTAACCCTCAAACTCACCCTAGCCCTAACCCTAACCGTAACCCTCACACTCACCCTAAACCTAACACTAACCCTAACCCTCACCCTCATCCTAACCCTCACCCTAACCATTATCCTCACACTAAGCCTAACCCTAACTCTAACCCTAACCTTCAAAATAACCCTAACTCTCACCATAACCCTAACCCTACACCTCACCCTAACCCTAACCGTCACCCTAACCAAAACTCTAACCCTCAACCTCACACTAATCCTTACTGTCACCCTAACTCTAACCCTAAACTGAACCCTCACCCACACCGTAACCTGAACCCTCACCCGAACCCTCACCCAACCCTCACCCTCACCCTAAACATCACCCTAAACTTAACCCTCACGCTAACCATAATCCTAACCCTCACCCTAAACCTCACCCTCACCCTAACCCACACCTTCATCCTAATCCTCACCCTATCCCTAACCCTAACCTAACTACCTAACCCTTACCTACCTAAACCCTCACCCTCACTCTCACCCACACTCTAACCCTCGCCCTCGGGCAAGCCCTCCCCCTAACCCTAATACTAACCCTAACCCTCACCCTCACCCTCACCCTAACCCTCACCCTAAACCTAACCCTAACCCTCACCCTCACCCTAAACCTCACCCTAACCATTAACCTCAACCTAAGCCTAATTCTAAACCTAACCTTCTCACTAACCCTAACCCTCACCATAACCCTAACCCTAACAATCACCCTAACCCTAACCCTCACCCTAATCCTAAACCTAACTCCCCCCTCACGCTAACACTCACTGTCACCCTATCCCTCACCCTAAACCTAACCCTCAGCCACACCCTAAACGCAAGCCTAACCCTAACCCTAACTCTCACTCTCACCCTAACCCTAAACCTTACCCCCACCCTTACCTATCGCTAACCATAACCATAACCCTCACACTAAACCTAAACCTCACCCTAACCCTAAATCTACCCCTCACCCTAACGCTCACCTCCCCCTAACCCTCACACTCATCCTAACCCTAACCCTAAACCTAACACACACGCTAACCCTAACCCTAACCCTAAACCTAACCCTAACCCTAACCCTCAGCCTCACCCACACTCTCAGCCTAACCTTAACGCTAAATCTTACTCTCACCCTCACCTCTTACACTCACTCACCATAACCCTAAAGTTAAACCTAACACTCACTCTCACCCTAACCCTCAACCTAACCCTTACGCTCACCCCAAGCCTCTTCCTCAGCCTCACCCTAACCCTAAACCTAACCCTCACTCTAACCCTAACCCTAATCTTCACCCTATCCCTAAACCTCACCCTAACACAAACCCTAACCCTCTCCATCAACCTCACCCTAACCCAAACCCTCACCTTCAACTTAACCCTCACTCTAACACTAACCCTAACCCTAAACCTCACCCTCAACCTAAACTTTACCCTAACCCTTACCCTCACCCTAAATCTAATGCTAAAACTAACCCTAAACCTCACACTTACCCTAACCCAAACCCTAAACCTAACCCTCACCCTCACCGCACCCAACCCTAGCCTTCACCTGAACACTAACCCTAACACTCACTCTCACCCTCACCCTCAACCTAACCCTTACTCTCACCCTAACCCTCACTCTAACACTCACCCTAACCCTAAACGTAACCCTCACCCTAACGCTAACCCTAACACTAACCCTCACTGGAACGCTAAACCTAACGCTAAACCTATCACTTAAACTAATCCTCACAGTCACCCTAACGATCACCCTAACCCTAACCCTCACACACATCATTACCTTCACCCTCACTCTCACCCTCACCCTCACCCTAAACCTCAACCTCACCCTCAACTTCATAATAACACTAAACCTCACCCTAACCCTCACCCTAAAACTCATCCTTACCCTCATCCTCACCCTAAGCCTAACCCTAAACCTAACCCTAAACCTAAACCTTAGCCTCTTCCTCAGCCTCACCATAACCCTAACCCTAACCCTTAGCCTAACCCTAATCCTCACTCTTAACTTAATCATAACCCTCATGCTCACCCTAACACTCATCCTAACCCTAACCCTCACCCTAACCCTAAACCTAACCCCCACCCTCACCCAAAAACTCACTATCACCCCATCCCTCACCCTTAACCTAACCCTCAGCCTCACCCGAACCGTAAGCCTAACCCTTACCCTTACCCTAACCCTCTCTCTCACCCTAACCCTCACCCTAAACCTTACCCTCACCCTCACCCTAACGCTAACCCTAACCATAACACTCACATTAACCTAAACCTCACCCTAACCCTAAACCTACGCCTCACCCTAACCCTCAACTCACCCTAACCTCACCCTCATCCTAACTCTAACCCTAAACCTAACACACACCCTAACCCTAACCCTAAACCTCATCCTAACCTAACCCTCACCCTGACCCTAAACATACACCTCACACTGACCCTCACCCTAACCCTCACCCTAACCGGAACCCTCAGCCTCAACCTCACCCTCAGCCTAACCTTAACGCTAACTCTTACCCTCACCCTCACCACTTACACTCACACTCACCATAACCCTAATGCTAAACCTAACACTCACCCTCACCCTAAACCTCAACCTAACCCTTAACCTCACCCTAACCCTAACCCTCACCCTAACCCTAACCCTAAACCTAACCCTCACCCTAACTCTAACCCCAGCCCTCACCCTATCTCTAACCCTCACCCTAACCCTAACCCTAACCCTCACCGTCAACCTCATCCTAACCCAAACCCTAACCTTCAGGTTAACCCTCAACCTAAAACTAACGCTAATCCTAAACCTCACCCTCGACCTAAACCTCACTCTAACCCTTACCCTCACCCTAACTCTAATGCTAAAACTAACCCTAATCCTCACACTTACCCTAACCCTAACCCTAACCCAAACCCTCACCCTAACCCTCACACTCACCCAACCCTAGCCCTCACCCGAACGCTAACCCTAACCCTCACTCTCAACCTCACCCTAACCCTAACCTTTACTCTCACACTAACCTTAACCCTCACCCTCACATTAATGTTCAGCCTAAACCCAACCCTAACCCTCACCCTCACCCTAAACCCCACCCTTACCCTCAACCTCACCCTAAGCCTAATTCTAACCCTAACTCTCACACTAACCATAACCCTCACCATAACGCTAACCCTAACCCTCACCCTAACACTAAACCTACCCCTCACGGTCACCCTAACCCTAACCCTAACCTTAAACCTCACCCTGACCCTAAACCTAAGGCTAACCCTAACCCTCACCCTAAACATCACCCTAACCCTTAACCTCACACTAACCCTACCCCGAACTCTAACCCTAATCCTCACACTAACCCTAACCCACAACAAAACCCTAACCGTCCCCCTCACCCTAACACTCACCCTAACCCTAACCCTCGCCATAACCTTAAACCTAACCCCCACCCTCACCCTAACACTCACCGTCACCCTAACCCTCACCCCAAACCTAACCCTCACCCACACACTAACCCTCACCCTCACCCTCAACCTCACCCAACCCTCACCATCATGCTAAACATCACCCTAAACTTAACCCTCACCCTAACACTAATCCTAACCCTCACCCTAACCCTCACGTTCACCCTAACCCTCAACTTCATTCTAATCCTCACCATATCCCTAACCCTAACCTTTACCTACCGAAACCCTCAACCTCACCCTCACCCTCACCCTCCCCTCCCCCTCATGCAAGCCCTCACCCTAACCGTAATCCTAACCGTAAACCTCATCCTCACCCAAACCTTCACCCTCAGCCTTACCCTATCCCTAACCTTAACCCTAACCCTAACTGTCAGCCTCACCCTATCCGTTACCCTAACCCTGACCGTAACCCTCACACTAAAACTCACTATAACACTCACGCTAACCATAACCCTCATTCTCACCCTAACCCACAACCTAACGCTTACCCTCACCCTAACCCTACACCTACCCTTCACTGTAACCCTCACCCTAACCCTAAACCTAACACTCAGCCTCACCCTAACTGTAACCCTAAACCTCACCCTCACCATTGACATCACCCTAACCTAATCCTAACCCTAACCCTCACACTAACCCTAACCCTCACTCTAACCTTAACCCTCAACCTCAACCTAACCCTCACCCTAACCTTCACACTAACCTGAACCCTAACCCTCAACCTAACCCTCACCCTAACCCAAACCCTATCCCCAACACTCACCCTAACCCTCACCTTAACCCTCACCCTCATGCTAACCCTCCCCCTCCCCCAAACCCTCACCCTCACCTTCCCCCTTACCCTCACCCTACCCCTTACCCTAACCCTATCCCTCACCCTAACACTAACACTAACCCTCAACCTTACTCTCAACCTCATCCTCAGCCTAACCCTAAACCTAACCCTAATACTAATTCTAACCCTCACCGTAATTCTCACCCTAAACCTAACCCTCACACTCACCCTCACCCTCACCCTACCCCTATCCCTAACCCTAACCTTCACCCTAACCCTAACCCTCACCTCACCCTATCCCTAACCCTAACTCTCACCCTAAACTTAAACCTCAACCGAACCCTAACCCTTACTCTCACCCTCACCCTCAACCTAACCCTAAAACTTACTGTAACACTGACACTCACCCTCACCCTAACCATCATCCTAACCCTTACCCTAAACCTAAACCTCACCCTAACCCTAAATCTAACCCTAACCCTCACGCTAACCCTCACCGTAACCCTAACCCAAATTCTAAACCTCAACCTAACCCTCACCCTAAACCTAACCCTACCCCTAATCCTCACCCCCACCTAAACCCTCACCCTAACCCTTACCCTCAACCTAATCCTAACCCGCGCACTAACACTAACCCTCACCCTTACCCTATCCCTACCACTCACCCTATTGCTAACCCTAACTGGAACCCTAGACCTCACCCTAACACTAACGCTAACCCTAACCCTCACCCTAACCCTAAACCTCAGCCTCAAGCTCAAACTCAGTCTTACCCTAACCCTAACCCTAATCCTAACCTTAACCCACACCCTCACTTTCACCCTAACTATAACCCTAACCCTAACCCTAACCCTCACCCTCACCCTCACCCTAGCACTCACAATAACCTTAACCCTCACTCTCACCCTAACCCTCACCCTAACAATTAACCTCACCCTAAGTCTAATCCTAACTCTAACCCTCACACTAAAGCTAACCATCACCCTAACCCTAGCGCTACCACTCACACTAACCCTCACCCTAAACCTAACCCTAACCCTCACCAAACCCTAACGCTAACCCTAACCCTCAACATCACCCTAGCCCTCAATCTTACCCTAACCCTAACCCAAACCCTAACCTTCACCCTCAACCAAACCCTCACACTAACCATAACCCTCACCCTAACACTAAACCTATCCCTCACCCTCTCTCTCACCCACACCCTCAGCCTAAACCTAACTCTAACACTAATGCTTACACTAACGCTCACCCTCACCCTCACCCTAAACTTAAACCTAAACCTAACCCTCAACCTCACCCACACCCTCACTCTCACCTTACCCCTAACCCTCACCCTAGCCTTACACCTACCCCTCACTCTAACCCACACCCTAACCCTAAACCTAACCCTCACCCTCACCCTAACCGTAACCCTAACGCTCACCCTCACCCTAGACCTCACCCTAACCCTCACCCTAATCCAAACCCTAAACCTCACTCTAAACCTAACCCTAACCCTAACCCTAACCCTAACCCTAACCCTAACCCAACCTCACCCTAACCCCAACCCTAAACTTCACCTTAACGCTCACGCTAAACCAAACGCTAATGCTAAACTTCACCCTCACCCTAATCCTCAACCTAACCCTTACCCTCACCCTAACTTTAATGCTAAACCTAACCCTACTCCTCACTCTAACCCTAACGCTAACCCAAACCCTAACCCTCACCCTAACGCTCAGCGTCACCCTAACACTAACCTTAACCCTAACCCTGACATTACCCTAAACCTCACCGTCACCCTGTCACCCTAAACCTAACTCTCACGCATACCCGAACCTTCACCCTCAAATGACCCCTCACCCTCACCCTAACCCTCAACCTCACCCTAAACATCACCCTAACCCTAACCCTCACCCTAAACCTAACCCTTACCCTCTCCCTCAACCTCACCTTAAGCCTAACCCTAAACCTAACACTAATACTAAATTTAACCCTCACCCTCATCCTCACCCTAACTGTAATCCTAACCCTCACCCTCACCCTTACCCTAACCCTAACCCTAACCCTAGACCTCACCCTAACTGTAACCCTCACTCTAACACTAAACCTTACTCTCACCCTCACCGTTACGCTAAACCTAAGATTAACCCAAACCCTCCGCCTACCCTCCCCCTAAACATAACGATAAACCTGACCCTCACCCTCTCCCTAACCCTCAACCTAACCCTTATCCTCACACTATCCCTAACCCTAAACTTAACCATAACCCTCACACTAACCCTAACCCTTACCCTAACCCTAAACCTACCCCTACCCCTAACCCGCTCCCTAACACTAAACCTAACGCTAAACCTAACCCTAACCCTGACCCTCAACCTAACACTCACAGTCACTGTAACCCTCACCTTAACCATAACCCTCACCCACAACTTAACCTCCACCTCACCTGAAACCTCACCATCAACCTCACCATAAACATCAACATAACCATAACCCTCAACCTAAACCTAACCCTAAACCCTAACCCTCAAGCTCACCCTCACCATAACCCTTCACCCTCACCCTCACCCTCAGCCTAACCCAACCCTAGCTCTAATCCTAACCATAACCCTCACCCTCACCCTAAACCTCGCCCTAACCCTAACCCTAAACCTAACCCTCACCCTCACCCTGATCATAACCCTCACCCTAACCCTCGCCCTAACACTCACCATAACACTCATCCTTACCCTAACCCTCACTCTCACCCTAACTCTCACCCTAACCCTTACCCTCACCCTAACCGTCATCCTACCCCTTACTCTATCCCTCACCCTAATCCTAAACCTAACCCTCATCCTAAACCTAACCCTAACCCTATCCCTAACCCTTACCCTAATCCGAACCCTCACCCTAAACCTAACCCTAACCCCTAACCCTAACCCTCACCCTCACCCTTGCTCTCACCCTAACCATAATCCTAACCCTCACACTAACACTCACCCTAAACTTAACCCTAACCCTAACCCTCACCCTCAACCTCACCTTAACCCTAAACCTATCCCTAACCCTCACCCTAATCCAAACCCTCACCCTAAACCTAACCCTAACCCTCACACTCACCCTAATCTTAACCCTAATCCTAACCCAGACCCTAACCCTCACCCTAACCCTAACTTTAATCCTAAACCTCACCCTCACCGTAAACCTCACCCTAACTCTTGCCCTCACCCTAATACTAAAGCTAACCATAACCCTAATCCTCACACTAACCCTAACCCTAACGCTCACACTCAACCTCAACCTAACCCTAACCCTAACCATAAACCTCACACGAATGCTAACCCTAACCCTATACATAAACTGCAACATCACCCTAACCATCACCTTAACCCTAACTCCCACCGTCACCCTAACCGTCATCCTCACCCGATCCCTCACCATCACCCTAACCCTCAACTTCACCCTAAACATCACCCTAACCTTAACCCTAACACTAACCCTAACCCTAACCCTCACCCTAAACCTAAACCTCACCCTAAACCAAACCCTAACCCTCACACTCACCCTAATCTTAACCCTAATCCTAAACCTAACCCTCACCCTTACCCTCATGCTAAACCTAAACCTAATCCTAACCACCACCCTCACCCTCACAGTAAACCTAACCCTAACCCTCAACCTAATCCTAAGACTCACCCTAACCCTAAACCTAACCCTCACCCTAAACCTCACCCTAACACTAACACTAACCCTCGCCCTCATCCTGACCCTCACCCTAAACCTAACGCTAACCCTAACCCTGACCTTCATCCTCACCCTCACCCTAACCCTTATTCTCACACTAACCCTGACCCTAACCCTAACCCTAACCCTCACACTAACCCTAACCCTCACCCTAACCCTAACCCTCAGCCTCACCCTCACCCTCAGCCTAAACTTAACCCTAACTCTTACCCTCGCCCTCAACCTAGCCCTAACTCTAACTTTAACCCTCATCCGCACCCTAACCATCACCCTCAGTGTAACCCTAACCCTAATCCTAACATTAAACCTCACCCTTACCCTCACCCTTTCTCTAAACATAACCGTAACCCTAACCGAATCCTCACGCTATCCCAAACCCTAACACTAACCCTAACCCTCACCCTCACCCTAGCCCTCACCCTCACCCTCACCCTAACCGTAAACCTCAAATTCACCATAACCCTAATGCTAAACCTAACACTCACCCTCACCTTAACCCTCACCCTAACCCTTACCCGCACCCTATTCCTAACCCTCACCCTCACCCTCAACCTAACCCAAACCTAACCCTTAACCTAACCCTAAACCTATCCCTAACCATCACCCTAACCCTGTCCCTAACCCTCACCCTCAACCTCACCCTAACCCAAACCCTAACCTTCACCTTAACACTCACCCTAACACTAACGCTGACCCTAAACCTCACCATCACCCTAAACCTCACCCTAACCCTCACCCTAATCCTAACCCTAAACCTCACTCTAAACCTAACCCTAACCCTAACCTTCACCCTAACCTTCACACTGAGAGTAACCCTAACCCTCATCCTAACCCTAACCCTCACCCTCACCCTATCCCTTAACCTAACCCTAACTCGCACAATCACCCTAACCCTAACCCTCACCCTCATCGTAAACCTAACCCTCTCCCACACCTTAACCCTCACCCTAACCCTAATCCTAACCCTAAACCTCACCCTAACCCTTAACCTCACCATACCCCTAATCCTACCACTCAGGCTAATGCTCACCCTCACCCTAACCCTAATCCTCACCCTATACCTAACCCTAAGCTAACCCTCACCCTCACCCTAGCCCTCACCCTAAAGCTAACCCTCATACTAACCCTCATTCTAACACTAACCCTAATTCAAAACCTCACACTGACCCTTACCCTAACCATCATCATAATCCTGACCCTCACCCTAAGCCTAACCCTCACCCTCACCCTAACCCTAACCCCAAAATTAACCCTCAACATAACCCTAACCCTACCCGCAAACTCACACTAACCTCACCCTAACCCTTACCCTCAAAGTCAACCAAACCCTCACACTAACCCTAACCCTCACCCTAACCCTACGCCTAAACCTCACCCTCACTTTCACCCTCACCCTCAGCCTAATCTTAACCCTAACACTATTCATAAACCTAACCCTCCCCCTTACCCTCACCCTAACCCTAACCCTAAACCTCACCTTCACCCTCACCCTAAGCCTAACAATAATCTGGACCCAGACCCTCAATCTCACCCTAACACTCACCCTAACCCTTAGCCTCACCCTAACCCTCACCATAACCCTAACCCTAACGCTAACCCTAACTCTAACCCTCAAACTTACCCTAACCCTCACCCTAACCCTCACCCTAAATGTAAAAGTAACCCTAACCCAAAAACTCACCCTCACCCTTACCCTCACCCTAACCCTAAACCTAACCCTCTCCTCACCCTAACACTCACCCTCAGCCTAACCCTAACCCTAACCCTAATCCTAACACTAAACCTCATCCTCACCCTCACCCTATCCCTAACCCTAACCCAAAACCTCATCCTCATCCTATCCCTAACCCTACCCCTAACCCTAACCCTCAACCTCACGTAGCCCTCACCCTCACCCTACCCCTAACCTTAACCATAACCCTCACCCCAACCCTAACCTTCACCCTAACCCTAACCCTAACCCTCACCTTCATCCTCACCCTAACACTAACCCTAACACTAACCCTGACCGAGACCCTCAACCACACCCTAACCCTCACCCTAATCCTTACCCGCACCCTAACCCTAAAACTAACCCTGAACCTATTCCTCACCTGAGACCACTCGCTAACCCTCACACTAACACCAACCCTAACCCTAACCCTCACCCTCACCCTAACCCTAACCCTAACCCTCACCCTCACCCTAGACCTCACCTTAACCCTAATTCTAACCCTAACCCTCAGCCTAACCCTAACCCTCACACTAACCCTAACCCTCACCCTCACCCTAATCCTCACCCTCACCCTAACCCTAACCCTCAACCTAACCCTAACCCTCACCCTAACCCTCACACTAAACCTAAAAGTAACCCTAAACTTCACCCTCACCCTAACCCTCACCTAAGTGTAAACCTATTCCTAAACCTAATCCTAACACTAAACCTCACTCTGACCCTCACTCTATACCTAACCCTAAACCTAACTCTAACCCTAAACCTAATCCTCACACTATCCCTAACACTACCCCTAACCCAAATCCTAATCCTCACCCTAACCCTAACCTAACCCTCAGCCTCACCCTAGCCATCACCCTCACCCTAACCCTAACCCTAACCCTCACACTCACCATAACCCTTATGTTAAACCTAACACTCACCCTCAACCTCACCCTAACCCCGACCCTAAACTTCACCTTAACCCTCACCCTAACCCTAAGGCTAACCCTAAACTTCACCCTCACCTTAATCCTCAACCTAACCCTTACCCTCACCCTAACTTTAATGCTAAACCTAACCCTACTCTTCACACTAACCCTAACGCTAACCCAAACCCTAACCCTCACACTAACCCTCAGCCTCACCCTAACACTAACCTTAACCCTAACCCTGACATTACCCTAAACCTCACCGTCACCCAAATGTCAACCTAAACCTAACTCTCACCCACACCCTAACCTTCACCCTGAAATGAACTCTCACCCTCACCCTAACCCTTAACCTCACCCTAAACATCACCCTAACCCTAACCCTCACCCTAAACCTAACCCTTACCCTCTCCCTCATCCTCACTCTAAGCCTAACCCTAAACCTAACACTAATCCAAAATTTAACCCTCACCCTCACACTAACCCTAATCCTAAACCTCAACCTCACCCTTACCCTAACCCTAACCCTAGACCTCACCCTAACCCTAACCCTCACTCTAACACTAACCCTTGCCCTCTCCCTCACCGTTACCCTAAACCTAACCCTAACCCTAACCCTCCCCTTAACCCTCCCCCTAAACCTAACGCTAACCCTGAACCTCACCCTCTCCCTAACCCTCACCCAACCTTTATCCTCACACTATCCCTAACCCCAACCTTAACCATAACCCTCACACTAACCCTAACCCTCAACCTAACCCTAAACCTATCCCTCACCCTAACCGTCTCCCTAACCATAAACCTCACGCTAACCCTAACCCTAAACCTGACCCTCACCCTAACCTTCATCGTCACTGTAAGCCTCACCCTAACCTTAACCCTCACCCACAACTTAACCTCCACCCTCACCTGAAACCTCACCATCACCCTCACCCTAAACATCAACATAACCATGACCCTCAACCTAAACCTAACCCTAACCTTCACCCTAACCATCACCATAACACCTCATCCTCCCCCAAGCCCTCACCCTAAACCTAATCATAACCGTAACCCACACCCT